>NC_064472.1:58664688-58697188 GCF_023343835.1 Lagopus muta | reverse complement strand
GGAACATATTTTCTCTGTAAAATAATGAATCAGTTATTCTCTCATTTCACTGAATCACAGAATGGCTTGGATTGAAAGACTCCTTAAAGATCATGTATTTCCAACCCCTCTGTGATGGACAGGATTGCCACCAACCAAATGAGACTGCTAGGGCCCCATCCAACCTGGCCTTGAGCCTTCCCATGAATGGGGCATTCACAGCCTGTCTGGGCAGCTGTGAGGACCTCACCACTCTCTGAGTGAAAAATGTACTCCTAATGTCTAATCAAAATCTCCCCTCTTTTATTTTAAAGCCATTCCTGCTTGTCCTGTCATTATCAGACTGTAAAAAGTCAGCCTCCCTCCTGTTTATAATCTGCCTTTATGTACTGGAAGCTCTCAATGAGATCTCCGTGGAGCCTTCTATTCTCCAAACTAAACAAGCCCAACTCCCTTAGCCTGTCTTTGTAGGACAGATGCTTCAGTCTTCTGATTATCTTAGTGGCCCACCTCTGGAGCCACTCCAGTAACTCCACGTCTTTCTTGTATTGGGTGCCACAGACCTGGTCGCAGTACTCCAGTTGGGGCCTCAGAAGAGTTGAATAGAGGGGGACAATCACCTTTCTTTTCCTGCTAGCCATCCCACTTTTAATGCAGCTCAGGATACAGTTACCCTTCTGGGCTGTACACTCTCACACTGTTAGCTTGCATAAAGTTTTTCATCCACCTGAACCCCCATGTCCTTCCCCACAGGGCTGCTCCTAATGATTTTTTTCTCCCAGTCTATAGCCATATGTGGGATTTCCCTGACCCAAGAGCAGCATCTTTTACTTGGCGTCACTGAATCTAATTTAGGTTCACATGGGCCTGCTATTCAAGCCTGTCCAGGTCTATCTCAATGGCAACTCTTCCTTCTAATGTGTCAACTGAACTACTCAGCTTGGTGCCCTCAGCAAAGTAGCTGAGGGTACTCATTCCCACTGTCCAGGTAATTGATAAAGATGTTAAAGAGCCAACCTCCCAAGATAGATTCCTGGTGGGTAGCACTAGATGTGGGCCTCCACCTAGACATAGAGTTATCGACCACATCCCTCTGGCTGCAACCATACAGCTGATTCTTTATCCACTGAACAGTCCACCTTTGAAGCCCGTATCTTTCCAATTTTATTAGGAACGTAATCTGAAACCATGGTGTTATAAACCATATATATAAACCATGAAGTTAATAAACCATGAAGTTATAATTAAGAAATATACAAAAAAGTTAGGCTAAGCAGTTTGTCATGCTAAAGAAGAATGGCTGGAAAGCTTACCATTGCCCTGAGCTAGCTGAGAAGACTCCAAGAGGAGTGATTTCCAAAAGAGATCATTCCCCAGTGGTAGTCAGCTCTTAAATGGGGAGCAAGGCTCCACCCCTTCTGGTAGCACAGGTGAACTCCTTCACCTGCACTCCCAGGGCTGACTCATTGCTCACCTCAGGTGATGAGGTTGTGATTCAGCAGTTCCCATGCACTCCACCCCTTCACAGCGTGAACCAATGATCAAGTTGACTAAAGGGTAAGCTTTCTCTATTATAGAGGTCCGATACATTGCAACACTTACACAGTTTTCATCGTGACACATGTTGATACAGAATCACAGAATCACAACATTGTAGGGGTTGAAAGGACCTCCAGAGATCATCGAGTTCAACCCCCCTGCCAAAGCAGGTTCCCTACACCAGGTCGACAGGTAGGCATCCAGGCAGGTCTTGAACATCTCCAGAGAAGGAGACTCCACCACCTCCCTGGGCAGCCTGTTCCAGTGCTCCGTCACCTCACTGTAAAGAAGTTCTTGTGCACATTTGTGCAGAACTTTCTGTGCTGCAGTTTCCAGCCGTTTCTCCTTGTCCTGTCTCCACTCGCCACTGAAAATACAATTCAAGATGGGTGACGATCGGTGTACATTCATATTCTTTTATGGGCCAGTGCTCAATAATGTTATTGGAGGCATGTGGTCATGAGGTGCAGGTCCGTCCTATGCTCCATCAGTCCCATGTAGACCACCACTGCGTGTTGCACATGATCTGACAGTAACGCTGGAATGCTTTGATGGCATTTCATTCCTTCCGATGATCCTGAAGGTTCAAAGACTCACAGAGAGTAATACAAATGTTTCAGAGGTACAAGGAGAGAAAAGGTCTGTTCTCCAGGGCAAGATACAGGCCGTATTTCTATCCTAGGTCAACACTCCTGCTTGTACTGGGGCACTTCCCGGCCACTTGTGCCACACCTTCTGGCCAGATGTCTGCGGCTGCATAATGATATCAGGCACCAAAGGGGGTGTCCTGATCTGCCACAGGGACATGATGGGGGTCCCTTCAGCAATGAAAATTGGAGTGTTGACCACAGTATCAGTGGGCCATGTGTCTATTACTGGAGGGACTTCTGAGCCTCCCACCTCCAATAATCTCCCCCAAGGTGCAAGTAGGCCACACCACTTGGGTCCTACCTGCACCTTCCAGGGCCATTTTATTTTATGGGTACCCAGATCTAAATTCTCAGGGGCAGGGAGCAGAAGATTATTTTCATTACCAACCTGGGGTCTTACTTGACTATCAGTTCCTGTAATTTGGATCCTAAGCAGGGTGGCTCATGTTGTCTGTAACATTCTCAGGGCACTGAGTCTGCCGTCTCACTGGGTCTTTCATTCAGGTCCTGCAAGGACCTTTTCATCCACCCCTCCAGGGACAAGGAGTCTGTCTTCAGGGAAGCCTTAAGAATACCATTGGAACATTCAATGAGGCCTGCACCCATTGGATTATACGGCAAGTGGAATCACCATTCAATGTTATTTTCTTCTGCCCAGCACTGTATCATTGCACCAGTAAAATGAGTCCCTTGGTCACTCTCGATGACTTGAGGTGTGCCGTAGGCAGACATCAGTTTAGTGAGAGCCTTGATGGTATATGCCCGATTTGCTTTCGGTACTGGATAGGCCTGCAGTAGCTCACTTGCAGTGTCTATGCAGGTCAGGGGACATCTCTCCCCTCAGACCAAGGAAGGGGCCCAATGTATTCGACCTCCCATTGGTTGTGTCCTCTAGCAAGATGGGCTGTCTTGAGCAATGATCTCTGTCTCATCTTAGAGCAAGCATCACAATCCCAGCTTGCCTGGGTGATGTCAGGTAGCTGTATGGGCAGTCCCCATGCTTTAGCAGCTGCCCACATTGTCTTTTGTCCTGCATACCATAGCTTCTGATGTAACCAATGAACAATGTTCTCAGATGGTGAATTCTCAACCCATCGAACTCGGGCCAGCATGTCAGCTTCATCGTTTCCCAGTGACTGTAAGGGCTAATGACCAGAAACATGATAGACACGTACAGTCCTGTGTTTGACTGTATTCCATATATCTAACCACATGTCTTTGCCCCAGGTCAGCCACGCATGGATAGTCCATTCCTGGGTGGCCCATTGTGCAATTCAAAGAATGAGCCCTGGTATACAGCCCAACTATCTGTACAGATATTCAGGATACCATCACCAGGTTCCTTGGTTATAACCATCCACATGGCTTGCAGTTCTGCCCATTGGCTGCTCTGACCATCCCCTTCATCAAACCAGATTCTCTTAATGGAGGGATGATTGCTCTTCGCTTGCTTGTGTTGCCCTTGCTGGACCCATCTGTGTATATCAGGCATCTTCAGGGATAGGATATTTTCTCTCCGAAACAGGACTCTTTTCTGGTGGAGCAACTAATGTTTCTTCTGGTGCATCACCGTGATACATCACTGGGCCCAGGATCTTCAGAAGTTCTTCTTTCAATGGTGATGAAGACACACTACTCCTTTGGCTGAGGTAGGCGACCCACCGTGCCACTGTTTGAGCTTGGGCCACCCCTGTCTAAGGAAGGTTCACCCACCCCTGAATCGGCAGAGTGGTCTTGACTATAGCTTCAGCCTTTTGAGTTATCGGCTCTACTGTCTGTTATGTAGAGTAGGCAGCCAAAAACTGTTTTTCAATCATACTGTATCTTTCTTCTGCTCCATGCCAAACCTGAGACCAGAAACCAATGGGGGTCCAAATAGAACTCTAGTGTTGCCATAGGCCCCAACCAAAGCCATCTTGAGTAACATGAACATCCAACTCGGCTGGGAGGGTAGGATCAAATATACCCAATGCCTGGGCTTGTTTAACTGCCAGTTTTGTCTGTTGGAAAGCATCCTGTTCTGTTTTCCCCCAGTCCCATAGCTGCCCCTTTTTTGCGAGTGTGTACAATGGCCTTAGCAGCTGCGCTAGGTGAGGTATAAAGGAACACCAATAACCCAATATACCTAGAAACTGTTGCAGCTGCTTCGGTGTTGTAGGGACTGGGAACGCCTAAACCTTATCTGTGACAGCACTGGGTAGTACTTTGGTCTTTCCTGACCAAACAACCCCCAGCAATTTTATACACAGGCCTGAACCTTGCACCTTTTGAGGATTTATATAGGCCATCCTCTCTGTTGCAAATAGGCAGTTAAGGAATCTGCCGCCTCTTATCGGACATCAACAGGAGTCATCAATATAATGATATAAGTTAACGTCATCAGGTTTCTTCCAATCAGCCAGGTCACGTGCCACTAGATTATGACAATACTTTGGTGAATGCACGTACCCCTGTAGCAGGACCTGAAAGGTCCACTGCCTGCCTCCCCACATAAACACAAACTGATATTGCAATTTGTCAGCAATTGGGATACTGAAGAATGCATTTGCTAAATCTAGGACACAATGATAGGTTTTTATCTCCCTACTCAATGTGTCCATTAGGGAGGAAATATTTGGTACAGCCACTTGAATAGGTGGCGTGGCCTTATTTAATTCTCTGTAACCCACTGTCATTCTCCATGTGCCATCCAACTTTCACACTGGCCATAAGAGGGAGTTACATGGGCTGTGTGCAGGTCTTATAATGCCCACTTTTTCTAATTTCTACACCATTTTTCGTATTTCATCTTGCCCACCTGGGAGTCTATACTGTCTTACATGCGTTATCTGGCGTTGTTTTGGTAGGCAAATAGGCCCGTGTTTCGCATGGCCTCTTAGTATTGCCTGCACCGCCCGGGCACTGATACAACTCTGGTTAAGTCTGAACTCTCACAGTTGTCTGGAGAGCCAGACCCCATAGAATATCTACGCCCAGGATATTTTCCCAGGCTAGGGCAATAGACACTTTACACCCAACCCCCCAGTTTCAACCATGTTTGGGTGACAGGAATAGTCTGTCCCCCAAAACTATCAATCATCACTCTGTCTCCATCAAATTTAGTCAGATCTCCATAGATAATTGATGTTTCTGCTCCAGTGTCCACTAACGCCATAACTCTCTGAATATTTTTTTGTGACCAACAAATCATTAATTCTACATAGGGCCTCTCGTCCAGTCTGAAGGCCCTAGGGGGACTAACATCCCTTGTCACGCCATGAATTGTGCTATGGCCAATTCTTTTGGCTCTGGTGGCTCAGGCATCATGCCCTGAGACACCTGATGCAGCTTTTTTTTCCTTCTGGGGACTACAAAGTCTTCTAAATTCCATGTTGTAGTTGGCAGCCTATTTATAATTCTTACTCTAGGTTTCTTAGGGTAGTTCTGAAATTTTTGATTGCCCTTTAGTTGCTTCCAAAGCTGGAGGAGGACATGATTGGGCTGGAGGGCAATCTTAGAAATTGGACCCCAGCTCGAATTAAATCATCAAACATTTTTGGGGGGGAAACCCTTATGGGTTCCTACTGAGGAGCTTGAGTAGCCAGCCTCTTGGTTTTAATCACTGGCAGGACCTCAGCTTCTTCTTACGTCCCATTGTTGCACCTAGTCCATAGGCATTCTGCTTCTCCAAGGTTGGCCACTAACTGGGCAGCCTGCTGGACTACCACTTCTCAGGCCACCAGGGGATTTAATATAGAGACCAAAGTGCCATATAGATGGCAGGAGGCTTGCTGTAGAATCAAGTCTCTCTTCCCTGCTGAGAATTGACCATATCAGGGACATCAAATATATCTTCATAAATTGCTCCTTTACACCTAGTTCACAGATATAATTTTGAAGGTCCTCCACGGAGGACCACATCCCTCTATGTAGAGGTATATCAGATTTATTCAGCCATACCATATGGCAGGCTGCCGTTAACCATTCTATTATAGAATGGTTTTCATGAAGATATTGATTACCCGCATATAAACTCTACCTGAGAGCAGGATGGGCAGTCATGGGGGTCAACTTGGCTATTTCCTGGCCATTCACCAAAACACTTTCTGCCCCAATCCCACAGTCTTAATAACCAGGCTAGTACACTTTCTCTAGGCTTCTGTCAAAATCACTGTAGTGAATCTATCAATTCCATTGCCATGTATGGTCAGTCTGTGCAAATGAGTCTGGGCAGGGGGCCACTGATCAGGAGGCACTCCTGCCGGTCTATCCTGTATTTTCTTTGTTTTCCAAGTTTTAACAGGACAGACCTCTAGCAGATCTCTTGCAATCGGTGCTTTGAGATCTAATATACAATTTTTGTTTTCCTGATCAACGAAGTCTGTTGATTTAGGAGTCTGGTCATTGTCTATTGAAATTTTGCAAACTTGATCTATTGGATGATGCAGAATTGGTTTCTTCCCTGTTAAAATGCCAAGTTCTTGCTCTAACTTTTTTGACAGTCTCTCAAAAGTTGGCTTTGCATTTTCTAAAGTATTATTCCTCATTCCAGTGTGATTTAAAAAATTTAACAGTGGCCATGCCATGAAGGCAGCTAATTGTTGTTCTTTCATTATTAGTATATCTTTGCTAAGTCCCTGAAAGTAGTCTGCCATGCAGTATGGGGAGATATTTCCCATAATGTGTAGGGAAACCCATTAAACCCATTTTTCAATGATAACCACTAGTTCATAATAGGGAGATTCCACAAATCCTGGGATTGGTCCCAGAATCATTTTATCTAGTGGGGTAATGTTCTTCCCCTTGACCCATTTATAGAAATTTCATAAAAAGCACATGATGTAAACTTTAATATATTTGACCCGCTGGCACACAAAGAGTATAATCAATGAATATATGGATCTTATAATTAAGAAATATACAAGAAAGTTAGGCTAAACAGGTTATCACACTAAAGAAGAATGGCTGGAAATCTTACTCTTGTCCTGGGTTCACTGAGAAGACTCCAAGAAGAGTAATCTTCAAAAAGGATCTTTCCCCTATAGTAGTCAGCTCTTAAACTGGGTCTAGGAGAGGTGGAGCAAGGGCTTCACATGTGCTCCCAGGGGTGACTCATTGCTCACCTCAGGTGATCAATCAGAGTTCAGGCTGTGATTCAGCAGTTCCCATACACATGCTTAATATGCGGCTTACAGCAAGGTCTAGGTGTAACCTACTGCGAAGTTTGCTGCAGTGTAGGACCTTGAACAAGTTAACTGTTCTTTGCACCTGTCTTCTGTTACTGGTGTGTTTTTATTTCCACCTTTTTATTTATTTATTTATTTTTTAGTCAAAGCAGAGAAGCATAAAGCTGTGTAACTCATAAAAGCAAGTGAAATAATTTTGCAGCTAGATTTTACAAATATTTAAATGTGTCCAAAACATCTCAAACATGAAGACCTTTCCCCAGGCTGTTCAGCTTTGGCTAATTTAACTATATAGGAGATCAGCTGAGACCTTGTGTCTAGTGGGATATCTATCCCATCCTTTTTTTTTTTCTGTCAGTGTAAAAAGAATAGGCAGTATTTAAATCAGTGTGCTGAATATGCCCTGTTTGCTAACTGTCCAACCATGCAATGTCTTTCATTATTGAACCTGGTTCCTGACATGAATATGATAAAAGACATGATGGCTGATGGGCTTAGATTAACAATGAGGCTAGTAATTGTCCGGAAATGTATATTTAATTCATAAAAAGTCTTAAATCATGACATAATGATGGGAAGGTTTTTAAAAGAAAATGAAATACTAGTAATCACAAAATAATTGAGAATGTTGGAACTATTATTTTTCTTGACAGTATAAAACTTTTTACCGTTTCTTTGCCAACATGTACAATTACCATTACATTCATGTATGTAAAATAAAATTAATTTACATAGCAATTTTTCTAGAAAGCACCCATAGCTACAGAGTTAGGCCAGAAAAATGAAAATAGTGCATTGAACTCTGTCTTTTTCTAAGAAAATTAGATTTTTTACAGAAGTTATATAGCACAAAATGCAATAACAAATAAAATAACCAGGCTTAATAAGATGAAATTAAAGTTTGAGAAATTAATGTTGACTGTGTATTTAAAAAAAAAAAAAAAATCACTGTCTCAGATTAGGTTCTGCAGTGTTCTTAGACCATGATGCTTATGCCACTTTGAGTTGCACTGAGTTAAATATAGACAGTAGAAATTATACATTATGTTGAGCAGCTTCTGTAACTCTTACCTTGTCCATATATGTTCCATTCTTTTAGTATCCTCTTCCTCTCAGAATTTACACTGGGACCACTGACTTAAAGACAAAAATTTACTCTGTTTAGTGGATTGGATCTGTCTTCTTTCTCCTCAGATTAGATATTGGTAATGAATATTTTGTTTAAAGGCTTAGGGACCCATGCTTCTCTACATGCTGTTAAGTGGGTCAATAAAGGACCACTCAAAAACATTTCTCAAATGAGGTGAAATGCAGAAAATATTAGAAGTAGTTGTTCCCTGGCAGTGATGCATTCCTTTTTTCTCCAGTTCCTGGCATATATTTTATACGTAAATAATTTCTTGAATTGAGACTGTCTTTGGCTGTGTTTACAGACCAGGGATTGCTATTGGCGTGTTCCATATTTCTTTTGCTTAAGTGTGCAACTACTTTCTCTGATATTTATCAAAGTGCCTGTTGTGAAGTTCACTGTCAGAATCAACATATCAGACCTTTCATTTTTTTGTTTCTATGAGCTCATGGTTTGATATTTTGACTGTGAAGCTTTTGTCAAGCTTGGACAATTGCTTTCTGCTTCCTTCGTATGAGTGTTTTGTAAGATGTCTGAAATCTGGACTCATCTGGGTGATGGGATTTCAACATGAAATATATTAAGTCCAAACCATTTGACAGGCTTAGTCTCCTTAACAATATGAATTTCATCTCATTTGACTATGAATGCAAAGGTTTTATACTATTGTTTTTCATACTTCTGTTGTCATTGTAAAGAGTGAAGAGTGAGATATTTTTCATTTTTTTCCTCTTCAAATCTATGAACCTTGCCTTGAATAGTCATCCTCTTTTGTCATTGTAATCAATTATCTGGTCTACTCATACAGCTCAATGACTTTAAGTATTTTTGAGGGATCTTCTGTTACTGAGAGCATGAGGTAAAGCTGTTATCAGAGCAGGTCAGCTTGTACTAGATATACCGAAGCTATTTCGTAAAAGAGAATGGTTAAATATTTGGAGTAAGTATCTTCAGTTGTTAACAAGTATGAAAATCGACAGTTCCAAATGTCTTCCTGACCCTCACTGAGCTTTTAAATAAAGTTTGGTAAAGGACAACCTTCTGATTCATAACTTGTACTAGGAGCACTGTGCAGCAACCTGTGTTTTCAATTACTGTTACTCTGGTACTTCACAAACATTAATCTTCCTGCATCATATTAGATGTCATACTCCTATGATTAGGCTTCATAGTTTGAGTCTCCAGGCAACAAATAGATCATCTGATCCTGGACTATCAAATAATGCAAATGATTATTTTTGTCACACAGGGCACTTGTAGGCATCTTGGATGATATGTTTGAATAACTAATCGTAGAAGAAAGAAAACTGTATAAGATCTTCTTTTAGTTAATATAATATGTGGGCATCAAGTTACTTACTAGAACATAAATGATGTTTAAAAACACAGGGTACAGCAGTGCAGCTGAGGATGCTTCTTCATTTAATTGGAGAATCAGATATAGTATGGCTGGGTCTGACCAAGCTGCTAAGCTTTTGTGATACTAACTACTGAATGGCAGGTAGACATTTTCCCTTTCAAAAATCAGTGAATCCCATCACTCTGAGTGGTGTATACATGACTGTAGGTGTGTTCTTTCATGACTCATGAGAGCCACACTCTCTGAAGTTTTTTGAGCTGGCCTCTTGCGTTCACAAAAAAAAAAAAAGTGTGTGATTATTAAAAAAATATATAACCTGATCAATCAAAAAAAAAAAAAAAGCTTGTATTCTTTAGAAGCTTTGCATTCTTCTGCTGCAAACAACTATGTATACTTCAGTTCCCTTATCTTAAAATTTCTGTCTTATGTCATTGAAAACATAGTGCTTAGATTTGAATTTTTGTATTCTGTAGGGAAGTAAATGGTATGCTACTTCCTTGGAAAGATATTTTGGCAATTTAACACATTAAATAACAAGTTCTTAAGTGTATTTCAAATGTCATTAGCATTTTAGGAAACAAGTAACAAAGTATGAGTTTATTCATATTTCTAACTTCAGATAATGTGAAACTGCAGAAAATAAGGCTGCAGAAAATAAGGTGAGAATTAATTGATATAGATAATCTCTTAGAACATTTAAAATCATGCAGACCTCATATGACTGTGGAAATTAGGTGCCTACTGCACTGTAACCTCTGTCTGCATTATTAACTAGTGGAAGATTGTATTAGAAATAGACTGCGTTCTCTCTAAGCGCTGATATGTATTAATTTATCACAGAAGGACAAAAAAAAAAAAAAAAAAAAAAAAGACATTATATTTTGACAAACATTCCTAAGTTTGAATGCAAAATTAAACCTTTTATATCCTTCTTGCTGCAGTTTTCCTGGCTCTTTTTTTCCTCATTCAGTATTCCTCCCAGCAATCAGCTGCTTCACAATCTGAATTGTCATCCCACCTGTGTCAGTCACAGTCTGTTTTCACGGAGTTCAGCCCTTTTCTTATGCTAAAACAAGGAAATCTCTGGCTGACTTCCTCATGACATCTGACTGGTATAAAGAGAGCATAAGTAAGAAATTATCCATTGCTTAAAGGGGATGGATGCTCCTGGCATCCACCTTTGTAGAGCAGCTTCTTCCTTGCAGACATACAGCTTAATTTAACACTATAAAGTAGCTTTTTAAAGAGCCATTATTTTACTGTCAGGTGAAAAAGAGGTGTTTAACTACACTACAGTTTTCAAATTCTCCTATTTCTAACAATCCAAGTCCAGCTTAACAATCTGAAGTTATTTCTCAAATCTCAGAGAGTTTTCTTTTCCCATAGTATATTACTGAGGAAACACTGTTGATTTTGCATCTTACCACACTGGAAGACAAAAATATTTTTTACTTACATTTCTGGAAAGAAAAATGAATTCTGCATCTATAGTCCTCAAATACAAGTGCTGCTTTTCCTTGAGTGGGAAATAAATCTCTTCTCCATCCTGCTTTTTTGGAGAGTTGCAATTAATTTCCTTTTTTTTTTTTTTTTTAACCATGTCACTCAACACTTCATATTTGCCACCAAGAACTCTGGCTGTGAATATACTTGTTACTCCAGGATGTTTACACAGTACTCAGTTTTTCATACCTTCACCTCTGTTCATCATACTCATAAAATCTGAGTCCTTACTATCACAGGAAATCCAAGGACTGACTCTGAGCAAGGCAGAAGGTGATCTGCAGTTGTGGAGGAAGCATAAAAAGCTTCATTTCTGCTTTGTGCTGTTCAGTTTATTCTCAGCTTTCTGTACGTAATATTTGCCGCTCTGTTTAAGAGGTAAGGGCTCTACAGGGGAGAATACAAAAATTGAAAAATTAGAAAAAAAGAAATTACTGTTGCTTGATAGAGAAATGTCTTTTGAAAAAGTGCTTTTTTGCTGTTTCTGAAGAAGAAATAAAATGCTTTTCACATGAGAGAGAATTGTTTGGCACAGAGTCTGATTTTTTTATTCCAGTAATCCTACTTCTAGTCACCTTAAAGCCGTGAACAAGACATTCTCTGATTCAGTTTCTATCTAGGAATCAATCCAGTGAGTTCCTAAATAAGCTATTTGAATATATCTGTGCTGAAGGATCTCTATTTGATATTTTTCTTGCAAAGGTATGACATATTTTTTTAGGCCATGTATGACTTGTCACGCACAAAGAAAGTTGGTGGTTCTGACAAAATACCAAATACACAAAGCTCATCTAGTTTCACTAAACTATTTTTATCTACTATCAAACTCAGTAATGGCCAACAGGATCACAGCATCATGTGCCTGAAGAGTATGCAATACCCACTGTGAGCAGAATTAAGTACCAGTATTATTCTGTAAATCCATGAAGAAAAGACTGTCTAATTTGTGTCACTCTGCTTGGTCTGAGCTAGTTTTCCTGTATGCTTCTCCCTTTCTCTCACTCTCCAGGGATAAAGATCTGTCTGGCCCATCTGTTCTCAGACACAGTGGAAATCACAGAATCACAGAATCACCCGGGTTGGAAGGGACCCCAAGGATCATGTAGTTCCAACCCCCCTGCCTAGCAGGGCCACCAAACATACATATTCAGATCAGGTTGCCCAGGACCCCGTCCAACCTGGCCTTAAACACGTCCAAGGACGGGGCATCCACAACCTCCCTGGGCAGCCCGTCCCAGGGCCTAACCACTCTCCTAGTAAAGAACTTCCCCCTAACATCTAACCTAAATCTTCCCTCCTTCAACTTAAAACCATTTCCCCTAGTCCTGCTGTTGTCAGCCCTTTTGAAGAGTTTACTCCCCTCCTGGGTGTAGGTTCCCTTCAGGTATTGATAGGCTGCAATGAGGTCACCCCGCAGCCTTCTCTTCTCCAGGCTGAACAAGCCCAACTCCCTCAGCCTGTCCTCATAGGGGAGGTGCTCCAGCCCCCTGATCATCTTAGTCGCCCTCCTCTGGACCCTTTCCAAAATCTCAATGTCTTTAACTTTTTCTGATTCTCAAAGAGTACATATACAACTGGTGTACAGTGCCTGCAGTGTGATATTTTTGTTCTGAATGTGTAGGCTTTTGACTTGCTCAGTCACTGCTGGCATTTCAAAGGAAAAAGAATGGAAAAGCAATGAAAGAAGTCACAAAAAGACAGTGAGAGTGAAATCCAAGCTGGATCTTGTAGCTGTAGATATAAATCTCTTCTTCAGATGAGCTTTGAAAGGAAGACCAAAATTATGAGATGTGAAAACTCAAAACTTCACATGCATATACAACTACAGAAGGATTTACAATAGCTTTTGTAGCAACTGAATCAGATTTAAAATGCCCATTGAAATTTTCCAGCAATTTTAATGTTATTAAGTCTCGTTAAGGCAGAGATGTCTTTTCCTGTTAATTTTCACACACTAGTCTCTATTTCCTGCTATAAAACATTCACTTTCAGAATGTACATGACTAACCTGCAAGCAGAGTAAATGTTTTGACAGTTGCATACTGTCTCTTTTTATGTATAAAAAATAATTTCTCTACTATCCATCATATTATACACTGGTGGCAAAATATGCGTAATGCATATGTGTTTCTTTTCCACTTGTTTTTAGCACTGATAATTCAACTGCTTCCTTTGATTTAGAAATTTTACAGCCTTCAAAAAAGTTCATAGGTATGAAAGCAAAGATTGCTTACTGTAACCTTTGTATATTTTACTGTCTTGCCTAAAAAGTACTAGAAAAAAATGTGTAGGGAAAAAAATTCTTTCCTAGAAGAATTATCCATTACAAAATTATGCATAGCTTCTCTTATCAGGTGCAGTAAAATGATGAGTTTTTTTTGTTTCAGCTTCTGAAATATAGCAGTAGCTTGCTTTGTTTACAATGGTGTGGGCTTACATTTTTTGTTGAACATAACATTTTAAAGCTCATTATAATTTTAGTTCAGTCTAATAGTTTTGCATGGTAATATATTTTTGTTTGAGCAGAAATACTTTCTTAAATACTTCAAATTGAAATGGTGCTGCTTTGAAGGACCTGAGGGTTTTTCAGAATTACCAAAATTTTGTGAATGATATCTCTATTGTTTTCCTATATTAAATATATAAGCAATACTGCAAACAGAGTTAGTTAGAAGTTGCTTTTCATAGTGAGGAATTTTAAAGTCCATAGGAAAATATTTGAAATACAAAACTCCATGTCTTGTCACTAATGAGCCTATTACTGTTAGTATATTTTACTGAAAAATCTCACAAGCCAGAATGTAAGTATGGTTTAAAGCCTTTTGATAGTCTGAAGTTACACCAAATCATTGAATCACTGGTTGGTGTAAATTGCTTTTTATTTTGTTTTTTTCATAGACAACAGAAGCAAATATGAAAATAGCAAATAGACAAGTTGATTGTCAGGACCAACACAGTAGAGCAAATATAATACCTAGGACACAGGAGAGTGATAGGGAAGAGTGAAGAACAATGAATACTTGGGGAGTAGGTAGTGTGAGACTAAGGACATGTGAAAGATTGTTCTTTGGCAAACTGCGTATGTGGGGATTTATATGCCATTAAAACTTAAGCCTGTTTTTCAGTGTTTAACATAATTATGAAGATACTCTACGGGTTTGTTAAGGGAGTTGGCCTGGATGACAGGGAGCAATTGCCTTATGATGAATGTTTATCTGGAAATACCAATTTTCTGCCCTTTATTTGAGTCATTTAGCTCTGGTGCGTTGTACATGATTTCACTGACATGGTTCGTTTTCATTTGCTAACATATGTCTCAGTGTGGGACCTTTGTATGTGTTTTAATGGCTGTCTTGTGTTGGCAGGCTGCTTTCGTAGTTCTGGCAGGATTTCTCCTGGAGGATGCTGTTTTGCATAAACTTTGATGAGTTGGGGTTTTTTTGTTTAACATCAGAAGAATGAGAAGAAGGAAAAAAAAAAAAAAAAGGAAAGATTTGGTGAAAATTGTGCATTCAAATAGTTAAGCAACATTGACTTGAAGAAGTTGTTCCAAACGTGCTGAATTTGATGACTGAGGTCTTTTCAGGAGTAAGTTTTATAAGGAAAGATGCATTCTTTTATAAGACCAATGGATATAGCTGGGCAAATCTGCTTTAGGGCAAATGCAGCTCTGTGCAAGTGGACACAATACTAAAAGAGGTTTAGGTCATTAAAATTAATCCAAGTTGAGAAGACAACAAGGACAGAAGAAATTCACAGCAGAAACATCAAACCAAAACTAAATAAAACAGGAAGCAAAAAGGCGTGGAAAAAAAATTATCCATGCCCCACACTAAGCATTTCTTCTCAATATAAATTCCATCAATAATAATAAGTTTAAACACTTTCTATAAACACTACATAGATGCTAAAATAAACAAGTACCCTTTTCCTATAATAACAGAAAATGTAGTAATTATTTCCAGTTGTTAGCCATTTGTTAACTTTGTTAACTTTAGGTACAAGGATGCAAACAGTGGCAGGTTTCTTCAGATTCCTTTTCTACAGTACAACCTGATTGAGTTTGAAAATGTTGTTTAAATAAGGGTTGTTAGTAACATCAAATCTTGTAATATCCAAAATAATCACAAAATAACTGGGATATGCAACACACTTTACTGCTCTTATTTCCCTTAATTTCTTTTTGGTTATGGTTTTGAAGCTATACTTATCCAAAATATGTTTGGTTTACAAATATAGGGGTATCCTGTCTTAAGATATAAACAAAAGTCTTTGAGTTTAGACTTTGACTACACTAATTCCTCAAATCGCCCAGAATAAACAAGATTTTTTTGTGTGTAAAACAAGCAGATCTACACCTTTATATAAACAAGGAAGATTGGAGATAATCTCTTCTTTCTTTTTGGCTCTTTGAACTTCCCTATAATTCCTTTTCATGTTTCTTCTCAGCAAATGTTATGTGTAACTGCACCTCACAGAGGTTACTTTTTTCATGATGAGTACTAATTGCCTCCCCATAGGAGAACTCCTTTCCAGACAAAGAGGAGGTGGCCCTCTGTCCTAGTTATTTCTCATTCTACAAAGCAATATGGGCATCATGTCTGTTTTTGAAAGATCTGTGCTTTAATGGTTTCGTGAAATAATGTCTGCTTTTCCACACAATAGAGCTCTAGGATACCCACTATAGGATATGTGCAAAGAACCCTATTTTGAGAAATTTCTAGGTAAGCATCTAAACAAATGGTTAGGTGTTCATGAACAAACTCTTCCAGAGCTTTCATTTCAGTTATTTTGATATTTCACCATTGTCTCTGGAAGTAAGATCAGGTGATATATAGTATTATTGTGAGTGTTAGTGTGTGCTAAATATCCAGTTGGGATATTTTTCCCTCTTTCTTTAACCTCAGAACCTTTAAATCATAGCAAGGTGTTTATTAACTCCTTCATGCAAGGTAAGGCACGCCAATGGTCTAAGTATACCCATCCTTTCCCTGGAGCCCCCGAAAATATGTAACTGTATTTTTTAAATAAATAATTGTAGGCTAAAGCATGCTTCTGTCTTTGACATGGTATGCATTTTTTGAATTCCATACAAGCATATGTATTGTAAGGGTTTTCTTCTAAGTGGACCCCTAACATTAAACTTTGATTCATTTTAGTTTTTCTCATATAGTCACTTGTTTGTTTGCAGTGAGTCCAGGTGCAAGTTGAAGCTGATAGGAGCTGGCAACATTAGTTTTATTGTGAACCTTACTCAGCCTGATATTTAATTATGTTTTCATGTGGATTTATAATGTGGATTAATAGTTTTATTTTACTCCTGTGATTAGTTTCTGTTTGTTCTAATTTCTTTTTGGCTCTTTCTTGACCTTGAGGTGAAAAAACACAGAAGATGTATTCCCTCAATTTAATGCCAGTCTGAGGTGTTTCTCCTGCATCATCAGATCAATGAAAAGTAAATAGCCTACACTTCTTGTTTCACAGTGCAGTATTGATCTTTCTTCAGCTTTTGCTTCCCTTTTTCCCTGCGTCTTGTGTCTTTCAACCCCTGGGACCGAAGTGATTGCCATAGATTGGACAAGCTAACAAGCGCATGATAAGGAACTACTGTTTTGTGGTACACTCACATTCACACGCCTGGTATATAAAGCCCGGACCTCTCTGTATTGAAAGAGAGGTGCCATTTTGTGTATGGCACAAGTCACTATGAAAAAGAGCCACGGGGAAGGCACCTGAGCAGCAGAGGATTTGATTCTCCACACCGATCTTTTATTCCTACAGCTGGTGCCAAGCTGGGTGAGAACATTACTCCTCTGAAAAGTAAGACAAGTAGCCTGCGGGGAATGCCACGAGCTGTGTTTTGCTGTGGCGACATGTGGGATAGTAGCAGCCTGTGGGTAAGTCTGAACTCGATACTGTAATGACTGTGATATGTGTGTCAAGTCCTATTTAAATGTGGAGCAGCAGACACCTATGCAGAAAGTTTGAGATATGCAATGGAAATATACAAATTCTGGTTGGAAATGGGATAATCAGCATCAGCTAGTAAGTATATTTTGTAGTACAAAATTGAACTGAGAAAAGCTGAAATCAGTATTATATTTACTAAACGACTGGGTCCATCTAACAACTTTTGGGGCTTGGGTTTGGAATGTTTTTTTGTTTGTGTGTTTGTTTGTTTTTCCCAATAAAAATGTTACGGAAAGCTTTTTTCCTTTAGATTTTAATGCACTGGCAAAGCTGTAATTTATAATGATTAGAAATAGTGTCTGCAGTGTCTATCTGTCCTAAAGTGCCCCACAGATTAAAAAATCAAATCTGTTTCAATTTTGTCTCTGGGCCCTTAACTGTCCGAAGTACTGGTACTGAAAAGTGGTTATATTAATAATTGATATTTTATTACATGCTATGTAGCTTATTGTTTCTTTCAAGGAGACGGGTATTTGGGCTGTGCACAGAAGTTTTCTGACATTGTTTAAGGTTTGTGGAAATAGCCTTTTTGTCTCTAGGTGCTCATTAGCCCCTCATGCTTTTGTTTGTGCTGCCATATTAATCTGTTGTAAATTTCTCTCATATCATTCTTCGCCTGCTGAAGTTTGTTACTGAGTATACATACATACACTTAAGTTAGTGTGTTCCAAACTAGTAATCACGGATGATTTGATATAAAGCATTAAGAATCTGTACAGTTTGTGAAAACCATTTGCTATTTTATTTGCAAGCTGATAAAGGTAAGAGCACTTCTGTCATTTTGTATTTGTATGTAGATATTAGTACCAGAATATGCATTATTGAACATGTTATTCTTACACATTTTATTAGAGTGCTGTAGTAGCTAGTATGAAGCCTGCTGTATTAGTAAAGTAGTAAATTCTGCATTCTTCTACTATTATTAGCAGCACAGTGATATGTGGGCTTTGTATTTCCCATGGACACCACTGCAATGCGGTTTGTGGCAGTATTTTCAGTGGTACACTTTTATAATGTTAATCTTCGTTGTTTAACATGCTTTCAGAAAGTCAGTGTACACTACACAAATTATGCCTTATGTAGGAGCTGTTCTGTCTCTTTCTAGTTTTATGACATTTTACACTTCTTGGAGCTAGATGATTGTTCTAACCCAAGCTATTATGTAATCCTTAGGGTAACCCTGCTGCTGATTTGAACGCTATTAATTTTCTATTATAGTGTGCTAAAGATGTTCTACAGTGTGAAGCTCACCTGCATTATTGAGTCAATGACCAATTGCAGAGTTACTCTGTGGTGGTTGGAGCTTAACTCAACCCTTTGGGATCTCATTTATTATTTGCAGATATTGATTCTGGAAAAAGAAAAAGCTAAGATGTGTGAATCTAATACTGACTTAGACCTAGCCTACAGCTGTTAACTCCTAATGGTCTGCTTACTATATGTGTGTTAACTGGAGCTTGAATATCTTTATGTTTTCATGTACAATAAGCTGTTTGCTGCTTCTTCATAAATATTTAAAAGCTTCTATGCAACCTGCTTAGTCACAAAGCATCAACTCATATATCTGCAGTATTTAAATTGAGTTTAATTATTTTCCTGATTCCTTATTAATAGAATATGGAGATTAAGAAAATACTGTAGGCAGTTAAGCTTAGATGCTGTGTTTTACATAACTTGCACAAGAATCTCCACTAGAAAATTCAACAGAAAATTTGTTTTAACTCTCTAGGGAGAAAAATGTTTTGTGCTTGTGAATTGTCTCTCAACAAGGCTTGTAGTTGTATAATATAATCAAGTAAGGATATAAGCTCCCATTTACTCCTATGGTATTACCAATACAGTGACTCTCTGTCTTCACCTTTTCCTTTAATTAATTAATATAATCATAGCTAGAACTTTTTGATTTTGCTGCTTTTCACTCATCTTTATTTACTGAACATAAATAAAATCACCTTCAGAAAATTTGTGTAGTTGACTTGCTAGTGTTCATAATCACCTAAATATTTTTTATCATGGATCAGAATCAGTAACAGGTGAGATTTTTTGCAAAGCAGAAATGTGTACTTGTAAGTTCAGAAAACAGCAGTAAAGCAAATGTAATCTTTATGAACATTAACATGTGAGGGAGAATTTGGAAAAAATAGTAGGCAAAACTTGTCTATAATGTTTAAAAAAGGGGTTATTAAAAATGCATACCCTAGAGGCAATACTGTCCAGCAAAAAAGTGGAGCATATGGGTAGTTCACTCCAGTGTCTACTTCCAAGTTATACACTGAAATCCTTTCTATTGTCTTTTTAGTGACTATTCGCTACTAGCCTGCTGTGGTCCAAAGCTCCCTTGTGCTGTCTAATCTTGATCAAGAGCAAGCAAAGAGCCTTGTATTCTGCTTTAGTTTCACTGCATATTGATATCTGAATGAAAAATCATTTAAAAAAAATGCAGTTCAAATATTACTGCCTCAGAAGGCAACACTGAGGGAACATCTTCCCTCCAGTACTTCTTAGTACAGTTATGTACAACCAAATGATCTTATCAAAACTAGCCTTCTGGTTTAGGTACATATCACAGGAAGTGAAAAGTCATCCTCTGTTTGACTCTGCATGCAATGTCAAGAGCCATGTGGAAGTATAAATCCGTGCATTTCCAAAACAGTGAAACTGGTATTTACAGTGAGATTTCACTTACCTAGTAAAGTGTTTCTCTTTGTCAGTTTTCCAGCAAATCTCCAGATCCAGTAAGCATGCTTATGGCTAATGTACAAGCAGCCTTTTCACAAAATGAAACTATAAGTGTTTTCTCTTTTAAATGATCAAGGGGGCTATCATCCTTTCCATAAAAGCTTGTAGATGAGAACACTTTCCCACCAAGAAGTAGCATGCATTTTCAATACTCTTAGATGTTAAAATGCATGTCGCAGTTATTTGGCTAGCAAGATATAGGTTGTTAAGATGAGGTGCTGAAATCCTTAAGTATTGTCTGCAGGTTGTAATGCAGTTCTGCCTGGAAGCACCAGCTGGAGCAATAATATTAGACTGGATGCATTTCAGATGAGTGGTTTGTGCTCCTGGTGCTACGTGGATACCCCATGTGGGTGGATAACTTAATTTAATTAGGAGCAGAGCATATGGAAACAGCAACTTAGAACTGACAAAACTAGATTGTCGTGAAAACCCCCTAAATCATTTTCACAGAAGCATAGAAAGGTTTGTGTTGGAAGGGACCTTTAAGATCATGTAGTTCCAACTCCCCTGCTATAGGCAGGAACACCTCCCTCTAGACCTGATTGCCCAAGGCCCCATCCAGCCTGGCCTCCTCAGAGGTCTCCTCAGAGGCTTCTCTTTTCTAGATTGAAGAGGCCCTGCTCTCCCAGCTTGTATTCTTAAAGGAGGTACTCCAGCCCTCTGATCCTCTTCATTTCCCTCCTCTGGACCTGCTCCAACAGCTACATGTCCTTCCTGTGTTGGAGGCCCCAGAACTGGACATAGTACTCCAGGTGGTGTCTCATGTGAGCAGATTAGAGGGGCAGAATCACTTCCCTTGACCTGCTGGCCATGCTTTTCTTGATGCAACCCAGGATAAGGTTGTCCTTCTGTGCTCCAAGCACGCAATGCTGGCTCATGCTCAGTCTTTCATCAATGGACATCGCCAAATCCTTCTCCTCAGTGCTGTTCTCAAGCCAATGTCCACCTGGCCTGTATCTGTGCTTGGGATTTCTTTAACCCAGATGCAGGACCTTGCACTTGACCTTGCTGAATTTTATGAGTTTGGTATTGGCCCACCTTTCAAGCATGTCCAGGTCCCTCTGGATAGCATCCCTTCCCTCCAGTACTTCAACTGCACCACTCAGCTTTCTGTCATCTGCAAAACTGCTGAGGGTGCACTCAATCCCACAGTCAGTGTTGCCTACAACGATGTTAAATAGCGTTAATCCCAGCACCGATTTCCAAGGAATGCCACTCATCACTGGTCTAACCAAATTCCTTATTCAGAGGATGGTCTCTATTTTTCTTTAATTTAGCTGCCAGGATGTCACGTCAGACGGTATCAATCACTTTGCACAAGTCCAGGTAGATGACATCAGTTGCTCTTCCTCTATTCACTGATGTTGTAACTCCATCTTAAAAGGCCACCAAATTTCTCAATTTCTTGCTATACATGAAAGATGTGGATTGGTTTGTTTTGTTTTTTTTTGTTTGTTTTTTGTTTTTGTTTTTGTTTCTTTTGTATGCAGCATAAAACTCCTTAGAAATTCTCTAAAAACATCAGCAGTGTTACTGGTAATTTCACCAGATTTTCCTCAATTTCTCAAAGGGAAAGAACTCATTTTCAAGTACTTTTAAAAAAAGGGTCTTAAAACAATCACAACCACACAGAATGTCAGCCTGAATGGTTTTGGTATAATAAACTTTTATGAGGAGCTAAAAACAGATTACTATCAAAGCATTGTAGGCAACCATAAGAGAAAGAACCACTGCTCTCTAACTTCTTCACCTGTAGTTAGTTTCAATGGAAGAATACGATCGATTTTTTTAAAGTCATTTTATTGCAGGCAGTCAACCATATTTTTTTTTTATTTTTATTTTTTCTAAACACGTACCTAAAACTTAGGATAATGGCTGGGACTGGGTAGTTTATAAGGGCAAGATAGAGTGGAGCAAGGAGGAATTCCTACATTACAGGGGCTGTTAGACTGATGATCAGTATTGAACAGTGGTACTGGGGGTGAGAGTGTGCAGGGGTCTTACTGAGACCAAACACTTAGGGATCCTAAGTACCCAACATTTCACTGGTCCCATGAATAACGTCTTTGTACTGCATGAGACACTGTTCATCAATAAGTTTATAACTAGGTAGTTTATTTTTAAATAGAAACCAGGTAGTGTACTTAAAATCACATGTAATCCTGAGAGAGGGAAAGGAAGAATAAGCAGGGAGCATATAAAATAGGGCATGGATACCCTCCAAGTTTCTCATATCATAGTTTTTCAGTTCTTAATTGAGGGAAGATACAGTTTCTTCCATTGTAGCCCATTTCTGAAATAATCAGGATATAACTAGTGATGCGTAGGTCAGTCCAAAAGTAATAACTCCGATTTATTTCTGTGGAAACTACAAAAGATACAAAGAGCACAGCAATACTATTTGACAGAGCAAATTCTCAGCTACAGGGGCTTTTTTTCAATACAGTCACTACCATGAGCAATGTATTTTCGTCAGCAATGAACAAGAGTCTGCACACTGCTCTCATGACAGTGTTTACCAGCAAAGGTGACCCACTGTCACTGTGGTCACTGCTGAAATGCACCACCCTCTGCCTTACTATGCACACATTCACTGTTTGGTCTCCTTAAAAATTCAGCAGATGTTGCTGAATGTCAATGGATGCCGATTGTTTCTGCACGAAGGAATTCAGTGACACACCTTTGCTTCATCCGCACTTCCATGTCAGACACCACTCTGTCAGTCTTCTCCTCTGCTGCCATCTGTCATGTGACAACATTTAATAAGAATACTGATGGGAAGGCTCAGCCTCTATTGCCATACCATCAATATCCATCTCTGACTTTATGGGACAACATAATAAAATAAGAAGCACTACTTTTGGAGCAGCCCTTGTATAATATAAAAATGTAGCATATTTAAATTATCACAGTGTTATTCTGAATTTTCAGAACCTAAATCTGGGCTTTGAGTTTTGGGGATACTGGATGTTATGCTCAACACCTATCTGACTGCAAATAATCTACAACGTAATACATTTCTGACATTTACTGGATACAAACATTTCAAGGCACTATCCAAGTACTCCCTTCTGTATGCACTCTTTTTCCTTTCTTTACTTTTAGAAAAATATTATGTGCTGAACTGCAGTGTGCTGTGATCTGAGCTACAGCATCTGCTCCAGGTTAGCCAAGGCCCTTGACAAAATTAGATTATATAAGGATGGTAATGAAAAGAGCTGTAGCTAGAGCATTTACAAAAGCCAGGCTGACACGTTAGTTGCTTTTATATATCTTGAGGCAATGGAGAGGTTCTTACATGGTAATATCCTCTGCTCTTGCTTCAGTTTGTAATTACCATCAATTGTAATTAGGAATAATGCAGTGAAATAAAAGTTGCTTAATCTTAATTTTATTGCAGCTGAAATTTTACATAAATGGTGATAGTATTTATGTAATAAAGGCCAGATTCTGAACTTGTACTTGCCAAGTCTAAGTTGTCTGTTGGTATTACTTTCTGTTTAATATTGTTTTAATGCTCTGTGCTTTTGAAACTTTGTTGAATGACTTCAAGTAGCTATGAAATACAGAGAGTGGAATGATTCCAAATTACCCTAGTGTAATGTAGGTCAAAACATGACCTTAAAACTCCTAATGATGAAAATTAATGATCTTTATGTGTAAAGGAAACACAGATGAGGGATCACTTTGAGATGTGCTTTTTGTGTGTTACTTGTGCATGCACAATTGTTCAGTCTACCAGAAAAATGTACAGATGTGTTTAGTTCTTTTTTGTTCCCCATCAAAATTCACACATAGAAAATGGATGAAGAGGATTGGAGCAAGCCAGAAATATCATCTCTATTCACTGGTAGAAGCTCAAGGGTTTATCTTGGTCCTAAAAAAAAGTGTAGTGTACTACATGAAAACATATCCTTTGAGGATGAAAGCAAAATGTGAGATTCTCAGACAGATGAGAGTCTGTCAAAGGACAGTGTAGAACTGGGAGAATAATTGACTCGGGCTAATTAGTGAGTATTTTATCTTTATTAACTCTTTTCCCCTATTGTGTCTATCATACTGAAGTGATAGAGCACTACTTCAGACAGTACTAATAGGACAATATTTTTCTTGGTGTTTCTATGCCTGTATAAATAATGTCATCATCCTGACATATTATTGTAACAAAATATTCCTTTCTTCATGTGGTAGCATGAAACAACCAGGCAGTTTGCTTATGCTAGCCACTGCATCATAATGCATGGCATTAGAAAATGGTAGAGTGATTTAACAAAAGTTTGAATCAATTTTTTTGTTTTCTTTTCTCACAAATTCAGCATTGGATTGATGTGAAAAATTTAGTATGTTATAGCTCTTTGAAGCTCTGCAGCTTTGGAAACTAACTGGAAAATAGCACCTGTTACTTATACTCAGCCATTAAAAAAATAACCAGGCTAATTATGATACCTAGAAAATGATGTGAGGCCTCACAAACAGTTAAAACTGCAATGGTTCCTTTTCTCCCTCAGAAATCAGGCAGTCAGACACTGCCTGACATATTCTTTATGGATTCTTTGGTTAAACAGTGATTTCTACAAAACTTTCAGTGAATCCTTATAGTCAGTCTCACTTTGCATACATGTGCAGGTACTTGTATGTCTTTGTTGTTGTTCTTTTGTGTATTTTTGTCATCTGAGACTCAGTCCGTCTGTGTTGAGGTGTGTGTTGAGTTTATTTTTATTTCATAGCCTCCTGTTTTGTGGTGATCCCAAATGCACTTGGTGACCTCGAGATGAGTGAGGACCTAGACTAGATAGAGTAAAGCTACTGCTCTAAACAAAAGTTCACAAACTGTCTTGAGAATGAATATAAGTAGAAATATATCTATGCAGATGTTCAGGCAGGAGAGTATATCCATTTGATAAGCCTTTTAAATCACTGCATATGCCGATTCTGTAAGCTTATCTGCAGAGGTAGTTCCTTGAGATAGTGAACACAGAAAACATAGATACATAGATAGAAACATAGATAGAAAACCCTTTGCCCCCAAATTAAATTGACTTTAGGGTCAATTTGCAAGAGAATACTTGGAGAGAATCATTTGCAAGGGTTTTCCTTCACTGTCCTAGGGAGAAGCTGAATTTTCTCAATAGTATACATTTAAAACTACATTTGTTCTTAGCTATTATGAGTCTTGTAAGCGTACCACGTAAGAGTGAGCATGCTTTGGGGCTGTATCAGGACTAGGCTGTGATCATGTCTCCCTATAACTTATTCATTCACTCTCACATTTATTCTTCAAAACCTATAATTTATTCATCCTGAAAAGCATTAGACTATGAAAAGGATCTTAAGCAGAAGGCTCCTGAAATCTAATCTTGATTATGATACATATTCATACCGTACCCTTGGGTGACTCACTTCAGTTCCACAGGTCGATTTTCACATCTGTACAGTCTGCAGAATGACTTCAGTAAGGTATTGGCAAGAATGATGGTGTTTGTAAAAAGTCTTGGAGATCAAAAAGCAGACGGAATGTTGTGGGTTTCTTTGTGTTGTTTTTTACCTTTTTTCTCCTTTTGTGTTTTATGTATTGGTGAACACTTCCTCATATTGAAAAAAGGAATAGAATCCTCTGGATAGCCACTTAGAAGAGCAGAAATCTGTCGTATGTAGTAGGCACAGGCCTAATACTAACATTTCTGTGAATGTAAACTCATACTTTTTTGAACGTGTATTCTTGAGGAAAGAATATGATGAAAAGAAATGTGTGGAGAAAAAAGTGGAAAGATTCTTGGAAATTTGGTGTGTATTAGTCTAGTTTTTAATATTTTTTTTGTTTACTGGAAGCTACAAGCAATTAGAATAAATTCAAAGTCAGCACTGTTAGAATGGCATTTCACAAGAGTATAAAACAGGCCGGCTAAAACCTGTCACTCAAGATGAACCCCGCATCTTTATTGTCTGTCTTCCAGTTCTCCCCATATTCCATGAACACTATTTCCTTCAGTCCAGTTTACATCCTGACCATAAATAAAGAGCATTTGTGTTGTCTAGGGAGGACAAATCTGAAAATGAGAGTTGGACAGCATAGAATACTGTGAAGGTACACCAGGCTGAGACTTAAACAGCACATAGATGTCAATTTTGGCAAGACTTGTCCATTCCCTACTACCAGAGCTATTGTAATTATTGCTGGATTTTTTTAATTTTTAATTTTTAATTTTTTTTTTTTTTCACTATTTGGCTATCCTACTTAATTGAAATTAGAAACATTAGTTCATTGAACTAGAGTGGCATTCATTGTGGAGTAATACATTAAATTTTGACCTTGGCATTCTTCTTCTAACTCTTACATGTTATGCTTTTCTTTCTCAAGAACTCTAAGCAAAGCACAGGTTAAGAGATTTAAATCCTTCTTCTGTTTATTTGTTTTGTCTTCTGTTCTGTATTTGCAGTACATTCTTATTACTTATAAAGTGATCAGAAACATACATGGAGTGCCAATAATGTATTTAAATAAGAACTCCTGATATTAAAGATGCAGATCCTCAAAGAAGAAGAAGAGAAAAATACTTAAATATATGCATAACTGAATTCTGTAGGATTACTCATACAAATAAGATTATTCAGTGTTTTAAGTGTTTGCAGTGTTGAAATACTACTCGTCAAATATCCATGCTGGATATGACTCATAGCTCCTGGTATTAGAATTGCACAAGTTATTTTTTAATTTTTCTTTGAAAGCTCATTCTTTTTACAGAAGTTACCTACTGTGATATTTTGACCTAACTGTGGTATTTTGGGGTAGAAATCCAAACTTTATGCATATTAACTAATTAAGGGTAGTTTGTTTTTTAAATATATATGTATATATTAATTTATGAAAGTAAGCATGTGGAAATATATTCTCAAACAATGAAGACTTAATGTTTTGCTTGGGTGGCTTTATAATTCTCAAAAACCGTGTTGCTACACCTTGCTGAAATTTGTTTTAGAGGTAGGAGATGTAAATCTCTGGCAGCTGAAAGCGCTGTTCATAGAAGGTTAAATTTATTCTACCTTGTACAGCAGAGCTGGTCTCCATAAATAATTTTATTATGTTCTTTTATAAACATTTTGGAAGAAGAAAATTCTTGGTTTAGCACAATAACATATTGTATTTTCACTACTCAAAGAATTAGATTGATTATAGAGGCATCTAAGATTGATAATACACAGATTTCTATTATGACACCCATTGTTTTAGTGCTAGACTGCAGAGGAATGCTTTCTTAAATGCATCTTTGTATAAAATATTGACCTACAGGACTTCATTATTCAAGCTGGAGAGACAGTCACTACTTAGCAGTAATAAACTGTTTCTGTGTTACATCGAGAATACTTCGGAAAATATGAGAGTTGTCAAATCTCTTGAAAATCCTGTCTTTATAGTACACATGACACTAAAGCTATGGCTGTATTTTCTGCTAATAAAAGCAAAGGCACAGACAGATGTGAAGGATATCATGGTGTACTGACAGGAAACTAAGAAAAATGAGTACTTTGTTGAGGAGCAGAAAAAGACACAGGCCAGTGACCTTGGGAATCTTTAATAGATGTACCTTTTTTTTCTTTTTTTTTAACTGATGGAAAAACATGGGTAATGCAATGTTAGTATAAAGTTAGCATGTAAAGTTTAAGAGTCTGAATTGAAATTCACTATTATATTAAAAAAAAAACAAACAACTGAAATGTAAGTAAAAAAAATAGAAAGGGTATTAAAAGTGCAGAGACTCTAGGTTTCCAGTGCATTATTTTTAATTATGTATTGGCCTCGTTGACATTAGTTTTTCTCCAGTGTTTGGATGACTCTTCTGGCTGTATGACTTGATACACAATCTTATTCCTAATGTTTAGCTTTGAAATTGGGTGTATCTATACATTAGGAAAGTTCATGCACACAAATAATTTGTTATGCAAATACATATAAAGAGGAAAAAAAGTACACCCAGGCCCTGCCACAATTAAGTTACAAGCTTAGGATCTGGAAGTTGAAGAAATTTCCTACAGCAGCAGTGAGTTTGTTGTTCACTAAGCTACAGGTAACCAAACATAAACATTAGGAATTTGCCATCCATGGTAGAAAAGGAACAATATTTTAGTTGGCTACCAAGTGCCACTATGACTTGCAATAAGACAAAGGGCAAGGGTTTATCAAATTCCACTGAAAGCCAGTTATGAGTTAGGTATCTGATTTATTGGCTCTTGCCATATCCTAATAACTTTTTATGTTTTTATACATACATATATAGAAATAAAATTTGTTCTTGGGAGAATAAAAATGAAATAAAGGCATACATCAAGCATCTCTTATCTGATTTTGACCATAGTCATACCATAAACTCTGTTTACTCTTGCTTCAATAGGCATACAGTCCAGTTTTCTTAGAAGAGTAAAAAATAGAGAGTCAGGATTAAATAAGCATATACTCAGAAATGTCAGAAATTTGAGCATTCATTTTTGTTTTGTGGTATAAAATTCACACAGTTCTAATCTGGAGTCACATTTGAATCATAATCATTCAACTGTAAATTAATTAATTAATTGATTGATTTTCATCCTCGATTTCTTGATAACTTAACGATCTTTTTAGACATCCTTTAGACCGACTATAGAATTTGGTCTGCATATTGTGAAGTAGTAGGTAATTAAATTGCATAGCAAAGTATAGGAAATACTTATATTTTTGTAGCGTATCAAAGTATGTTAAGTGTATTCCCATTTATACTGAAGCTTATATTGAAGAGTTATTTTTAGAAGAGCTTTTGTGGGGGTGAAAGCCCTCATACATCTTAACCTTTTTATGCTTTTAATAAGAGTCACAATATTTTTGGAAAGACAGTTGATACTTCTACATGCAGAATCTTCTGAAATCAGATTTTAAATTGCATGTGTTTCTCATCAGGTTTAATGCTTCAAGCAGATTATTCTTTTGTACATGGAAATTCATACTTATTTTCAGACATTAGGTTATATGAGTAAGAAAATTTTGTAGTTTCTGAAATATTTACTAAAACAGGAAGATATTTATGCAGTGAAGAGAAGCTATTTTGCAATTATCAGTGAACTTAGAAAAGTATTCAGTGTTTGTGAGAATTCTTAGAATTTCCTAAACAAAAATATATAAACTTATGGTCTGGGAACTATAAACACTGAGGATTTTTTTTCTTTATTATTCATATCCAAAGCAGTGACATTTTCTTCAAATTGTTCAAGCGGTGAACAATTTCTGTCTTTCCTGGAGGTATTGTCTCATATGAATGCAATATTTAAATTACTTATTTAATTTGAAAAACTTTGATAAGGATGTATATTTCTATCTAAACCTTGCCTTAGAACTTCTGTGTTGGACAGCAAGGAGGAAGGGAATTTGATTTGAGGTACTGGATATACACCTCCGTTTTTTAATATGGTCCTGGTACAGAATTTCAACTAAAATCTGAAAGAATTCACTGCAGATACTTTTAACAAAATCAAAGGAAAAAAAAATGTTCCTTGAGCAAAGAGAAGTCAGCTGCTGAACCTGACTTATTTCATAGATGCTGAGACCATCTCACTGAATTTGATGTTTATTAGTTATTTGATTAAAGCTTAAACTTACATCAGGCCCTAACATTGTTCTCACAGTGCTGTTTTTGATGAAGACTTTTCAATTAATTTCATTTTATAGCTGAAAGGCTACAGTAATAATTGGACTTCACTATGGTTGTTTTTTTCATCTTTCTATAGCAGGTCATTAAAGATAAAGAGCCCTTTAGTAAAGGCTGAGATATCTTCACTTTCTGTGTATGTAGACAGAGCATGCATCAGAGGAATGAGAAGGAAAGGAGGGAAAAGAGCAGAAAAACTGCTCTTTCATATCTAACAGAGTTATTCAGCTGTAGATCAGTATTTTCTAATATTTTCTTGATCAGTGTCCTATGCAGTCTGCCTACACCAGTGTTTAAAATGCGTCCAGAAGAGATGCTGGGAAGGAAGAATCATGGTAACTATTCATAGTAACCTAATTTACCTAGTCAGTTTTAGGACAGCAGGTTGGACCAGTTGAAAGCTCAAGGCAAAATATAACTGATAGCTGGTTCCTGAGTAACCACTACAGAGAACATGTCCTACTACATCCGAGGCTGCCCTACATCTCGCCATGGCTTTGTAGCCACTGGTCACTTCTCCTGCCTCTCCTTTCTTACCTCTGGTGCTCATTTATTAAATGGTCATATATTTTCTTTTGTTGTTCCAGTTGTTCCAAACTGCTATAGTTTTGGGAAGGCTTTAACAGCAGGTAAAATGTTTTCTTCAGTGTCTTTGTATTTCTCTATTTATCTCTAATTGCAATTATTATGCTGGATTTAATGTCATATTCTTGCCACTTGGTCTTTTCCTTGTTTTGTCTGTAGAAGTGGAGGAGGTGATAACAAAAGTAGAGAAACGGTAAAACTTTTTTCTTTTCTTAACAACTGATATGTTTTGGTGGCAATTCAGTACCCTGAAATCACTGATTTCTGTAGCAACTTGCTTAGCACTGAGGGAAGGTCATAGAGGTTGCATGGCTGTGTTGATTTGCAACATTTTACGTGTTCCTCTCAGCAACCTCATCTGTTTTCATGGCTTTAATTACCATCTCTACACACTAGACCTAGATTTATCTCTATAACAGGGACCTTCCCCCCAGTGTTAAGATTGTTATTTTCATTGTGTAATTTCTTTGGATTATTTAAAGGAACATCATAAACTCAGTATATTATGCAAAAATGAAAACTTGTTTTCTGCGTGAACACTGGGAGCTCAATTAAAGGAGTCAGCTAGTCTAGTTAAGCAAATATGAAATCCAACTTCTATTTAAATCCATAGTCTCACCTTCTGGCCAATCCAGTGACCCATCAGAACTCCAAATAAAGAGTGTCTTTCTCATTCCTCCTGAGTCTAAATTGTGTTGCCAGCCCATAGCAACACAACCTCAGAAACCAAACTTCTTGATTTTCCTTCCTGATCCTTCAACTTTTTTTTCTCTGGTGCGGAGGTATCAAAAGTTTAATGACATCTGTCCTTCTGTGGACTATATGACTGCATTTAATTATCTTGATCATCATAAGTTGGCTTCATGGCTGAAAAATGTGTTAGAAAACTAAAAGTAGATGTTTTGTTTTGAGGCTGTCATTGTCTTCAGACTGGGCATTTTTCCATCTCAAGAATTAAGTGCAGTATTACTTCAGGAAAAGTACTTTACATCCCACAGATACCCCCTGTGTTCTGAAGCACACCTGTGATCAGTGTTGGAACATCACGAAAAAGAGATATATAGTTGATATGAAATAAGTCCTTTATGGTGGAACTATTAAGATTAGGAGGGACTTCTGTGGACAGAGAAGTGGGAGGCTTAGAAAAACATTTGGGACGAGCCATGTGGTTTAAAGAGGAATAAAGAGCTGTAAATATTTAAGCCAACAGAATAATGCAGTAAGGAAGATCTTTTCTTAGTACTTCACATGACTTCACATGACTTAAATTACTAATTTTTCAAAACTATTCTACAGTTGTTTAGTATATTCATAAATGTAAAAAGAAGAAATAAAGAGAACAGTTATTATCTACAATTTGTCCACTAATTTCTCAGCACAGTAAACTTAACTTTTACTTCTGTGTGTATTGATTCTGTGTCTTTTGGTTGTGAATTAACTGTAGAGTTCCAAAACTTGATACAAATAGAATGTATGTTTGATGAATGAAAATGTTATTATGCATAGAATTCAAAGATGACACAAATGCATTTTACTGCATCTTCACTATCATTGGTGTTTTGTGAGAGAGAGGAGGAAAACCAAAAAATAACGAAAGGAAAAACAACTGATGAAGAATGGGCACATATTATAGACTATAGTATACACGTTATAGAGTTATTATAGTTCAAAAAGAGATTGCACTTTTCACAAAAAAAGATTCACTTTTCCAGTGAATCTCCTAGTTATTGCAATGTACAGAGTTCATGGACTATGAGCTAGATCTTTTTTGGATGAAAGTAAGCTAAATGTACTCTATATGATGCATTTCCACTAAATAGTTGTGTTCAGTGCATAAGACTCATTGCAGGCAATCTGACTCAAAGCCCCTGAAGATTGTGAACCATAGACAAGGATGGTTGCATTGCACACCTGTAAAACTGGTCTGCAATGGCTGGTGTCAGACCCATAAACTGGTGCTCTCAGCCTCCGTGTGTGTATACTTACCTGACCACACAGTAAGGAATATATTTTCCTTCTAAAAATATTTGAGACCTGTACATCTCATAGCAACTGGTTACACAGGTTACAAATATAATAAGGGAAAAAGGAAGTATGGGATGTTTTTGTGTCACTTTGAGTGGCTACAGTGTTGTACACGTGCCTTCGTTGCTTTGCTCTACGGAAAGATACAAGCAATAAAGCTTTTACTTTGTTAAGCAGAGCCT
>NC_064472.1:58554688-58659688 GCF_023343835.1 Lagopus muta | reverse complement strand
TATAAGATTTCTCTGGAGACTTCTCTGGATGAACAAGCTGAACTTCCTCAGCCATTCTTCTCGGAAGTGATGTTTCAGCCCCTTGGTTATCTTTGTGGCCTCCTCTTGACCTGCTTCAGTAACTCCACATCTTTCTTGTTCTGGGGGACCCAGGCCTGGATGCAGTACTGCAGGTGAGGTCTCACAAGCACAGAGAAGAATGGGACAATCACCTCCCTTGCCCTGCTGCTTACCTCTCTTTGGATGCAGCTTAGGATACTGTTTGCCTTCTGCGTGGCAAGCACACTCTGCTGGCTCTTGTACGGCTTTTGTCCACCAGCACCCTTGATTTCTTTTCTGCAGGGCTACTCTCTATTCACTCAGCCTGTATTTATTGTTTGCATTGATGCAAGCCAAACGCAACAACTTGCAATTGTCCTTGGTGAACTCCATGAGCCTTGCTCAGGTTCATCTCCCAGGTGTGTCCAAATTCTTCTGGATGGCATCCTTCCTTCCTGCATGTCAACTGCACTACTCGGTTCATCTGCAAACTTGCTGAGGTTGCATTTAGCCCTATGGCCAATGTTGCCAAGAAAGATTTTAAATACCAGTCCCAGTACCAACTCCTGAGGGATCCATTCCTCACTGTTCTCCACTGGGACACTGAGGCATTGATGACCACTCTGAATGCAATCCTGTCAATTTCTTTCACTCAGTGGTCCATCCACCAAATCAATCTCTCTGCAGGATGCTGCATGGGACAGTATGATACTCTGTGTAGGAATCCAGCTGGAGGAAATCAACTGCTCCTCTCTTATCTGCCAATACTGTAATCCCATCTTAGATGAACACCAGATTTGTCAGGCACAGTTAATCCTTGGTGAAGCCATGCTGTCATCAATCATCTCTCTGTTTTCTGTGTACCTTAGCATAATAGCATGCAGCACCCTCAACTTCTTTGAGCAGATGTGGAAAACAAATATCTTGTTATATTTTTATTCATTATAGATATATTTATGATCAAGGAGCCCCAGAACTTGTTTCTATCAGTGTAAAACTCCTGTTTGGTTGTAAATTCCTCCATGCTTAATGGAATTCAAATTACAGATAGAGCTTTTGTCTTTTACACAAAGCTTTCAGCAGATATTTAGTTCATCTTGCATCGCCAGCATTGGTGGATCTCTGTGGGAAATCTGTGGGAAATCGGGTAGCACTTTTGTAGACTGCAACCAGGAAACCCTCCTCTGAAACCTCTACAGTAAAGTGAAATGTATTCCACACTCACAAACCTCAGCAAGCTTAACTGGGGCTTAGCATTCTCTCACAGGAAATTTCTTCATTCATATCATAGTATTAGGCACGTGAAGTGGGAACAGTCATTGCTCTAGATATGCTCCCTGGTAATCAGTAGTAATGTGGATCACTGAAGTGAAATAACTGCACTGCTGCCTTTATGTCATAGTTCATATGATTAAGAACCTGTTGCTAATAACCACAATTAGTAAGTGGTGTTGGTATTATTTTAGTATTATTGTGCATAGTATGTTGAATAATGAGTCAGAAATGAGTCCTGTATAAGGAATATGAAATTCTGACCCTGCTCCACTTTATCTTTTAATCTAGAACACTTGTGTTCCAGACTTTTATAAAGACAGATTTGACAGAAAATTATATACAATTAAAGCGGAAATTACGCATTTTTTGCATGCCATCTCTTTAAAAGTAGAATGAGACTATTTTTTAAATTATTTATAAAGGGTGATAAACTTTATTTAAACTTGCCTATTGCTATTAAAAATTCTCAGACAGGTAGATGATGTACAGTCTTTGCTTTTTATTCTCAACTGTCTTGATAATCCACTCCATAAACAGGAAGCTACCAGAGTAACGAGTCACTAATAATAATAAGCTACCTGGCAGTGAATGACTGTATTAAAATCAGTCAATAGTAATCTGAATTATGATGAAAAGAGGAAAAATCTATTTTCCCTTATCTCTCTTAATTGAGTTTGATCCTTACCTTGATGAAATCATATTGGAACACGTTGTTTAAGTTACTTAAGCTTTTAGATCCTAGTTCTAGTCATGTTTTGTGATTTTGCTTTAAAACAGTGTTTATATTAACAAACATGGAGGTCATCCTGCCTGAAGAGCATTGTTTGTGTTTTAACAGTTTAATAACAGGGTGAAGTGGAACACTCCAGAGAATGGCTATAATGGTGTTATTGCTTCTTCATTATTAAGACCTCTAAAGATAATTGTTTTCAAAATTATAATATGAGCTTTTAAGAACTTTCAGTCTGAACACTGATTTATGCTGTCCGTGATTCCATTTCTGCTCTGTTTCACACTGTGTTAATTTTCATTAAGTTCATTATGCTTGAGACCTCTTAAGGGATTTATTTAAAATTCATCTCTTGATTAGACACATACTGTATACTTTTACTACTGTAACAATATCATTTTTTTTTCCCAAAGATAACAAGATCTGAGTTATGGCTGTAATGCTATTCCTTTGAGTGCCTATATCAAGTCTCTTAGCGATATTAATATGTTGCTGTAATTATTTTTTGATGCATGTAAAACATATAGGATTTGATGAGAAAAGATATGTTTAACATAAGTGAGTTGGTGAAGTAAATCCCAGCCACACATTTTATATTGTTTGTTTCTTTCAGGTACTATAAAAGATTAGCCAAACTTCAAAATAGGAATTCAATACAATTTTCAAGGATTTAGTAAAGTCGGTTCATCAGAAAAACACATGTAGATGTTTAATACACAAAACAGCAATTTGCAGACTAGAATAAAGCTTTTCCTAAAGGCATTAAATTTCTTCTTGACGTTAATAGTCTTTAAAATAAAAGGCAGCTACACAATAGATATTTCTTACTTGGTAATACAGGATTGTGTCATTATTATTATTACTTACTGGTAAAATGTATATTGGATTCATTATCAATAACTGTAGTTTATGTTTTATATATGTAGATGTAAAATGTATCTGATGGAATGAAAATCTAACAACTGGGACATATTTTCAATGTTACAGTCAATAATAGTTTCTCTCTGAGGATTAGGAATTAGCAAAATTAATGCAATTTATTGTATGTGGATAAAATATAGCTTAATTTTAGAGAGAAAGAAAGGGGAAAAAAAAAAAAAAAAGATGGATAGACTGAGGGTTTTTTTGTTTTTGTTTTTGTTTTCCAGTGTTAAAAACTGTGTTTCATTCTCAAGCCAAAGCCATATTCTTGTTACAGTTCCTATCTTCAAGCCTCAGCTCCTCCCATGGTGACAAGATGTGCTGCTGGACATTTCACTGGCTGTGAGCAGGGGACTGTGCATTTGCACAGCCTTGGTGTCCACAGTCAGTGCCCTGAGCTCAAACACTCCTGTGCATTACCGCATTCCCACCTTTGAATAAAAATTTTCTCATTAGTTATTGTATTACCAGAAACTTCTTGGTACAAAGGAACTCAACATGTTTAATAATAAGCAGGTTAAGAGAGATTTTATCACATTTGTTTGAAAGTAGTGAATGCCTTGTGAGTCTCCTGATTTAGCTATGACCAATTGCCCTTTCTGTCATTACATATTCACCATGATCTTTCTGGCACGAATGAAATTTCTAGAAACTTCTGTTTTGTTGATTTCTAAATGGGCTCATGTATATATTTTTCATTTTTTATTAGGCAACGTAAAATAAGTAAATGCAGTTAATACTGAAAGATCAGTAACCATACTGAACTTGTCATCTCTTTTCTGAAAGCTGAGGGTGTATTAGATTCTATTGTAGTTATTTTTCTGTGACTGTTGTGCAAGCTATTCTGATTTTTTTTAAGTTAATATAAAGATAGATTTTCTGTACAATTGTTATAGAAAGATATATATATTTTTTAAATGCAACCTTAAAACAAGCATCATAGAACTGAACTACATTGTTGCCTCTTGTTGTTGTTGTACATTGTCAAGTGTCTTCATCTATACAGGGAAAACCACAAGCCACATTTAGCTCAAAGCCATTTACAGCGGCAGTATTTTGTTTGGTTTGTCAACATATCCATTAGGGATCTGCAAATAGTGGTAAAGTTCATTCATCTTTACCTTATGCTATGGGAGATTCTCTTGTGGCAGCCTTGAATTATTCCCAGCCACAAAGCTTCCTAATGAAGATTAATTTAGGTAATTGAGATTCTGCCCTCCATATTTCTGCTGGTGTCAGAGAGACTTACTAATGCACATAGTAGGTTGCTCTGAACTAAAATAGTTCTGGGTTGTCTTTAGATTATAACTTGTCTCTAATTCTGAATTATCTCTTGGTTGCTCCAAAGTCAATGTAAATTTACTTACTGCGAGTAATTTCCCTCATCTGTTCTGCGCGCTACTGAAATAAAAAGTATTTATATAGGGTTTTTTTTTTTTAATACTTTTTTTATATTCCTTTATGTATGAGTGGCCCCTTTCCAGTACCTACTACTTTCTTATCTGTCGCTGTCGTCGTTTTTTTTTCTCTGTATTGCTTCCGTGGGAATTTTACATACTCTCATGGGTGCAGTGATTTTTTTTTTTTAATTTCTGTTCTTGTTTTTTAGAAAAGCAAGTTTACATTAACTCATAACTAAGTAGAAATTTTTAAAAGCATTTTTCCTATAGATATGTTAAACACTACACTTTAATTAAAAGATAATAGACTTTCTGAGACTGGGCTGTAGTCAATTACTTTCAGTTTATTGCACTAATAATTTGTAACATCCTCGTACAGCACACAGTTATTGAAAAAAAAATGTGCAGTGACACTTTAGTGGTTAAATTAGAAGTCAAGCTGCAGACTTTTCAGGATGCTCATCCATGTAACTACACACAGCAAGACTTGCGCAGAGAACATCTGAGGTTTCTGGCTGGAATGATGCTCTTATATGATAAAGTTTACCATGGCTCTTTTGATTCAGTGAGACTGAACTCTATGGTAATCACAGAATCATAGAAGTGTAGAATGGTTTGGGTTGGAAGGGACCTTTAAGATCATCTAGTTTCAACCCCCCTGATGTAGGCAGGAAAACTTCCCTCTAGACCTGGTTGCCCAAGGCCCCATCCAGCCTGGCCTTGAATGCTTCCAGGGAGGGGACATTCACAACCTCTCTGGGCTATCAGTTCCAGTGTCTCACCACCTTCACAGTAAAGAATATCTTCACACAGAATCATGCACAATTGTAGGGGTTGGAAGGGACCTCCTGAGATCACTGAGTCCAACCCCCCTGCCAAAGCAGGTTCCCTACACCAGGTCGCACAGGTAGGCATCCAGGCAGGTCTTGAACATCTCCAGAGAAGGAGACTCCACCACCTCCCTGGGCAGCCTGTTCCAGTGCTCCGCCACCTCACTGTCAAGAAGTTCTTGTGCACATTTGTGTGGAACTTACTATGCTGCAGTTTCCGGCCTTTTCCCCTTGTCCTGTCACCATTCACCACTGAAAAGAGTCCATCCTTGCCATTCTGCTCCCCACACCTTAGATACTTATAGACCTGGATCAGGTGCCCTCTCAGTCTTCTTTCCTCGAGGCTGAACAGACCCAGTTCACTCAGCCTTTCTTCATAAGAGAGATGCTCCAGGCCCTTCACCATCTTTGTGGCCCTCTGCTGGACTCTTTCCAAAAGATCCCTGTCCTTTTTGTACTGGGGAGCCCAGAACTGGACGCAGTACTCCAGAAACATCTTCCTAACATCCAGCCTTCTTCCAGTTTGAAGAAGTCCAGGTCCCTCTGGACAGCATCCCTTCCCTTTAGTGCTTCAATGCACCACTCAGCTTGGTGTCATCTGCAAAACTGCTGAGGGTGCACTTGATCCCACTGTCAATGATGTTACAAAGATGTTGAATAGCACCAGTCCAAGCAGTGATCCCCGAGGAACACCACTCATCATTGGTCTCCCTTTGGACACTGAGCTGTTGACCACAGCTCTCTGAGCGTTATCATTCAGCCAATTCTTTATCCAGAAACTGGTCCATTCATCAAATCCATTTTTCTCCACTTTGGATACAAAGATGTTGTGCAGGACAGCATCAGATGCTTTGCACAAGCAAGGTAGATGATGTCAGTTATTCTTCCTTTATCCACTGATGCTGTAATTCCATCATAAAAGGCCACCAAGTTTGTCAGGCATGATTTGCCCTTGTTGAAGCCATCCATCTTCACAGAACTACCTTCAAGCTCGGAAAGTTTGTACACAGATACAAAAGGGAGATATGAAATCATTACAAATAGACACACTACCTGTATTCCATAATGGAATCTCTGGTGACTTGTCTTTCTATGACTTTTGTATTTGGAGTTGCAGTATGCTTGTAGCCATAAATCTTGTAGCTGTGAGTCAGACTCTGGAATAACTTACTTTTTTATGACCCTAAAAATAGAAACAAACTGTAAAATTAATTTTATCCTGAGAAAGGATGTTAAATATTCCATACATCAATGGTTTTCAAAACACTTCGTTTATGAAAACTTTTTGTCTATGTGAGTTCTGTTCTTGTTTTCTAAGCAGCAAAGGTGCATTCAAAACTAACCTTCTGAGCTCTGGAGATTGTTGAAACCTTAGCCCCCTTAGTTAAATTATAACACTAATTAAATCTTATCCCAGTGGGAGGAATATTTTAGTGTCTGGTTAAACCATTCCTGTAGTTGCTTCATGCCAGAGAATTAATGCACTTAGTCATTGGATAGTAAGAACTGTATTCTCAGTGTTTATTCTCAAGTGAGCAGAAAATTCATGATACTCAGGCATCTAAGTCCGTTCCCTGGAACGGAGGATATTTACCTCCTATTTGGAAGGACCAGCTTTTAGGGGGGAAAAACACTGCTACTTTAATAAGCTGTGTTACACAATTAGAGATTCAAAGACTCCTTTGAAATACATTATGATACTAGCTGCAGGTTGGAAGAATTGTCAGTTTGTAAATCTGAAGTCTGAAAATCTTGAGTTTAAACTGGAAACCTTCACATTTTGGAGGAAAATAAAGGAAGCGCTAAACCTGATGTGGTAGAGTTGTTTGTTCGTTTGTTTTGCTGTCAATGTATCTGGAGATATGTCTCTAAATCAGTTCAGGTTAATTCTTAGTGCTGTCTGCACTTTGTATTTCACTCTGTATGTTTACATTTCCTGCAGTAATTAGACTATTAAATTAAGTGGCACAGTCCATCGTCTTCCTCTTTCTCTGAGGAAGAGAATATCCAATAATTTGTTTTTTAAATTGTCAGCTGTGTGACAGATCTATCACATGATTCTTAGCAAACACAATGATTTTAGTTGCTTTCCTTCATAGATTTGGAGGTTCTTTTCTACTCAAGTAGGTGTATCAAACCACAGTATTCCTACATGCCCTTCTTTTGTGGATAAGTTGCTTAGTCCATATATTTATGCTTATATTTTGGAGAGGCTGATAGATTTACTGGCATGTAGAGAAAATACGAAAAGCAAAGGGAGAGCATCAGTATGTTTGCCTTTCATTTCCAAAAATTATCATCTTTCCACTGTTGCGGAAGACAAAAGAAGTGAAATTCTCTTCTCTTTCTTACAGTCTTCCTCTCTTTCATATATACATATAAAACATATAGGCATGCTCACATGTATACAAAAAAGAACAGGAAACAAACTGATGATATTTCCCAGCTGCTTGCATATTGCACAAAGAATGGCTTATTTTGCCTGTGTAGGATGTAGAAACCTTCTCAGTGAAAAGACACTGGAATTAAGACCTTTTCATTAAAGGTTTTCTTCATTTCTTATCACTTTCAAATGAACTATTTCATCAGAATCTTTAAATCAATTACATTCAGTGCATTTTTTGTTATCAGTTAAACTTTCAAGTTTTGTATCATCACTTAATTATAATTATGGATTTCCTATAGACAGAGTACATTGATTTGAAATGTATTTAGATCTACTTTCCCTTGTGCGAAACAGAAGGCATTTCTCAGAGATTTGAAAAAGTACATTTGAAAATAAGACATTGTTTTGCTGAAGTTATCAGCTTGGAGTTGGAAGCCTTTATCACTGACCTAATTTCCTAATATACTCATTTCCTCTAAAAAAGGTCATTCCACAGCCAGCTCTTCTCAAATGAGAGCACTTAACTCTGAACTCTGTGAATTTCATTGCTCCAAAAGAGGACAACGAAAATGATGGCTTTGGTTCCCTTCTTGCTATTTAGTATCTACACAGATTTATTTTGCTTAATTCTGCTATTTTTGCTTTAGTCTTTTATGCATCCATGTATGTATGCTCTTCGAGTTTACCTTGGAGAAATGGAAGTTTTGACCTGGAATGTCTGTACAGAATCTCCAACTTGCTGAAATACAGTCATGAGAATCTTGCTTTGGTGATTAAATACTGTATTTCAAAAGTGGATTAACTGTCTACTAGTAAAGTGTGTGTCTGGGTTAATCTAGAGGTGAGGAATGCTCATCCACCTCTATCATGATCCCTTACCATCATGTTTTTGCGTAAGTAGGGAAATCATGGGCAGAGCAGAGATTTGAGATCTGGTAGCAAATCCATCAGTGGTTTGTGCAGACACTGAGCTGGTACCATGATTTTCTCCACAACATTCTCCTCACCAAGTAGACAACTGATGACATTTTCCAGTTGTATAATAAAGAAAGTGTAAGCTAGCAAGAAAAGCTAATTATATTGTTAGGCTCTTCTTATTGCTGTCTTTCAAACTGTGTCAGTGTTTTGGAAGGTTCATTTGCAAGTTACTGATACAGTATCATGTGATTACAGCACCATGTTCTGCAAAAGTGCGTTTTACAGATTAATTTAATCCAGAAGCAACCTGACACATATAGAGTAAAAGCACTCACAGTAAATTGGGCCTGTTCTCTATGACCAAACAGACTGATTGCATTTTCAAACTGAAATAAAATGATAGTGTAGATGCATCTATAACATCCCAAACTGGTTTGCATGCAATAGATAGTAACCATTCCTACAGTGTAAAACCTTGTGTTATTTTAAGAAAAGAAATAAATAGATAATGCTACTAGTGTTTCACATGAACAGTAGCACCTCAGTGTTTCTCTACATGAAAGCTTATTTTATTATCACTTAAGGAAGTCATTACCCTTTTATGAGTGCTTACACGCTGCTTTACAAATATGTCACCACAGTTACATTATAAAAGAAACATTATTTTTGCCAGTGGCATTTTATGAAGCAAGGAAAGTAGTTTGAAAGTAACTTTTAAAAATGTTCTCGCATTTTTACTTCAGAAGGGTAGAATTTATAATGTTTTCCCATGCTATATTTAGATATTTTTAATAAAGTTTTCTTCTCTATATATAATATACCAGCTATAAATCATTAGAATACAGTGTGGATGACAAATTATTTGCTTTAGTTGCACAGATAAGCAAAATGATGATCCTCTTTATTAGTTAAGCAACTTCAAAGTAAAACTTATCTTTTGTACTATTTCTTTGTTTACTATCATAGAATCATAGAATCAAAGAATGGCCTAGGTTGAAAAGGAACACAGTGATCATCTAGTTTCAAGCCCTGCTATGTGCAGGGTTGTCAACCAGCAGACCAGGCTGCTCAGAGCAACATCCAGCCCGGCCTTGAATGCCTCCAGGCATGGGGCATCCACAGCCTCCTTGGGCTGCCTGTTTCAGTGTGTCACCATTGTGACACACTGAAAAACTTCTCCTGATATCTAACTTAAACCTCTCCTGTTTCAGTTAAAAACTATTCCCCTTTGTCCTATCACTATCCAACCTCATAAACACGGTTTGCTGGCTAGTATAGATAAATTTGTTGGAAGTATCTCCATAATTCACTTAAAGTTCAATGACATTATTCTGATTCTTTATAATATTCATATTTAAATTTTTAGAAAATGTAGTTGTTTATTTTCTTTAATTGACTTGTCATTAACTTCCAAAAGATCAATAGACTAATGTTCTAATCCAACAATGATGGTAAGGTTTGTTTGTTTTTTAATACATTTTCTTTATTGTTTGTATGTTTAGTTGGTTTGTTTTGACAAGAGCAAATTCTCTGTTTCATAAATTACAGGAAATTTGATAAAACTATGTTTTATTTTGTCATAAGAAAGTTATCATGTAAATTATACTGGATTTAATAGCAAGCTGGATTTCCAGTTATGAGGTGATAAAGGACAGACATTTCTCTGCACATAATATTCAAAAATAATAACAATATTGCTCTCTAAAAAGTATAGTATTGCTACAGTTTGTAAAATATCAAAATATTTCTTACGTAAAACAGCACAATGTAGATGAAGCTGTTTTGAGCTCTACAAATCCGTTGTGATTGCATCACTGATCACTATTTTGCCACTTCGTTTAGCAAAGATCTGTATAAATAACAGTTAAAGTATTTTTTAAGAAATGAGTAAATTTCATTTTTTAAAACACATGCTTTTCAATTGACCATAATGTATTCAATGTAATTGATTTAAGAGCTTGTATTGTAGTGCTTAGAAATTTTGTAAAGAAATAAATCACTTTACACACACAAAAAACAAGGTAACTAATAAATGTAAAATTTGAAACAATCTTACGAAATAGCATAAAACATCATGTGATTTAAAGTATCACAGTCAAGTAATAAACTAAATAATACTGAATGAAGGCTTTCAAACTGTAAAAACCTTAATTTCTACCCAACATCCAGTACCAAAACCATAATTATGTCAGATACTTTCTTGTATATGCACTCATAACAGTAATTTCTCAGGTTGTGCAGTATGTATATCTGTCCTAGAAAAGAAAGAAAGAAAGAAAAAGAAAGAGAAAGAGAAAGAGAAAGAAAAAAAAGAAAAAGAAAAAGGAAAAGGAAAAGGAAAAGGAAAAGGAAAAGGAAAAGGAAAAGGAAAAGGAAAAGGAAAAGAAAAAGAAAAAGAAAAAGAAAAAGAAAAAGAAAGAAAAAGAAAAAGAAAAAGAAAAAGAAAAAGAAAAAGAAAAAGAAAAAGAAAAAGAAAAAGAAAAAGAAAAAGAAAAAGAAAAAGAAAAAGAAAAAGAAAAAGAAAAAGAAAAAGAAAAGAAAAAGAAAAAGAAAAAGAAAACACAACACATGCATTGGGAGTGAAAATTACTACTTATTTATGATGTAAGATTGTGCATTCAGTGAATTTGTGTGCCATCTTTTAACAAGATGGAGTATCAGGGATAGCAATTTAAAATTGTACTCTAGCTTCTTGCAGCTCTAGGTTTTTTACAACTTACAGTTAAAACCTACAGTCAAAATTATGAGTAAAATGTCTTTTCTTTCAGAAGATAATGGGAATTTTTATTGATTTGCATACAATTCTGTCTTTTCTCTTCTTCCCCAATCCTCCTCTCACAATCAAGTCCAGATAGTTAGGGAGAAACTGAGATGTCTTTATTGACTTTAGCAAGACTAGGATGCAGATGCTTGCTAATTACAAATCACCAGTCACTTGATTTTGGGGAACATCTTATTTTGATTCATTTAGTTAGTTTTTAAAAAATTATGTTTTTATGTGTGCCAAATATCTTTATTTAGTTATTTCTAAAATTATTTTGAAACCTTTGTATCAGCCAACAACAATGCCAGTTTTTAGGAAAACATAAGCAGATAAAAACAATGGATCACAGCTTACCAAGGTAATATTGTTCTGAAATTTTGGTCTTTGGCTTTCTTCGGTGGAGTTATATACAGATTACTGCAGGATGTGTGCTGCTTTCACATTTCCATGTGAAGATTAACACTTCCAACTAGGTTTACCTCAATGCTGATCATCCCCTCACAAGACTGTAGAACATTTTCCACAGAAGAAATGTTATTCAAGAAAACTTTCTCATAAGGGTTTTCTACATTTTTGCTAAACTTAGGATATTTTTGGTGCTACTCCCACCAACCACTTTATTGAGAATGAAGTAGAACAGAAGAATTAAATCTGTGGTAAATCACAAAAGACTCTTGGAGGTAATTTTTAATACATATCTTTGTTATTCTGAAGCTCTGCTCCTTCAAAATATAAGTGCCCCAAGACCTTTAGAGATGTCTTTGTAAGGTTTTATAAGAGACAGTAGAAAATAACGTTATATACTTTTTGAATTTTTTTATTTTGTTGTATTTCGGTTGGTTCTCTTTATTTGTTTATTTTCCCCTGTGGAACATACACTTTGCTTGTATATCCAATGTAAAATTAAAAGGGACCTTAGTAAGAATCTCCCACTAACACTAGTATTGCATGCTAATCTTGAAATTGTAGAAAATTGTTAATGTTAGTTCAGGTTAAAAATTAGTTAACACAGAAGGGAATTTCTAATTGGATATTTCATTAAAGAAGGAAAAAGATCATGTTAGAAGACAAGATAAGTTTCAGCTGATCTTTGTTTCATTCAACATTTCTCAAAGATCAAAAATGCATAGTAGGTGAGAAGGACTGGGGGTTAAGTGAAGACCCGACTAGGGCTTCTTGTGCTGAACTTCACTGAGCTGAGCTTGTTTCTAAAATAGTAATTGCTGTGTCTCTGCACTTGTTGTGCCTACGTCAGTGAACTTGGCAGGGATAAATATCAATATGTGAAATATGCTAAACTGATTTTGAACTACTGTGGAAATGTGAAATTAGTCATAGACAATGTAAAGCCTTCAGAGTTTGACTTTCCACATATGCCTTTCTTCATTACTTCTTTGTATATCCTGTACAGTGTTTCTTCTCAGTATTTTGGATTATAATTTGGATGTCTCTCACTGCAATTTCTGCCCCTTCTATTTTTCCATTACACTTTTACTCATCTTTTTTCCCAATCTTGACATTTAAATTATGAGAGAATAGATATTCCAAAATGTAATCCAATAAGACTTTTATGTACTCTTTTACACTACTTATTAATTTTGATAATAGATTTTGATAATAGCCTTCATTAAATACAGAGATGTAAATACAAATTTTAGTAAATTTGATGTGGAACTCCAGACTGTGTATAATTTAACAGGCTGAAAAAATGTGAAATTTTCATATATTAAAATACATTTCAAAAGTTTGCAATTATATAGCTGCAGGAGGAACAGTCCCAGCTCTCTCATGGGAGAGATGCTCCAGTGCTTCCCAGCAGCTTGGCTGCTTTTCACTGGACTTTTTCCAATATGTCCAGGTCTCTCGTATAGTGAGGAGCCCAGAACTGGACAGAACTGATGGTGTGGTCTCACCATGGCCAAAACAGAAGGGAATGGGCTTTTCTCTTATCATTGGTATCTTGCTCTTAGGCATCCAGCTGCGCTTCTAAGCAGTGCCTTCCAAGGATCTTCCTGACTCACAGACTGCAGTTCACAAGGTAGTAGATGGGCACTTTCTTGTTCCAAGGTTTTAGGAGACATTTTCTGTCAGCCATTTTGCCATGAGGGTGAGGACACCCTTAGGACTGCACCCATTCATTTCTATGCTGTCCCCACGAGATATTGGGCCATTAACTCAGAACTGAGGCCTGACATGCTGTCACACTTGGTCTCCAGTGCCCAGCTCCTCCTCTTGGGTCCCCCTCAGTCACTCATCATTCTCTGTGTTATACAGTGACCCAAACTGGCTGCACCCAATGCCCTTCCACTGCCAGAAGAAGCTATGAGGCTAGCCTTGAGGAGGGTGTGGATGGACTGTGCTCCACACACAGGGCAAGATGCTCCAGGATCAGTGGGAAGATGTTCTTACCTTATGCTCTCTGGTCCATGGGAACATGCTTCAGTGTCAGCAGATCAAGGTGTCCTCTGGAGAGGGTGGCATCAGACTCAGGGTGGTGGTGATGCACCACTGGCAGAGTGGGTGATCAGCCCTGGCACAGCCTTGGATGCAAACCCTGCAGTAGGTGTGTGGACAGGGGACAACATGGGCCGCATTGGCAAACAGGCAGAAACAGATGGGACACGTCTGCTCCTCAGAGGTCTCCACTGGCTGTGTCTGCACCTCCTGGCTCATGTCCTCAGCTATCCTAACACAGAGAAATGAGCAGCCTCCAATTGTCAGCACCTGTCATGTGTCACTACCAGTGATGTATACCTTGTGTGTCTCTGGCAGGAAGCCTAAAGTCATTCTACAAGTGGGATCCTCAGCGTCTCTCCATCTGCAGGATCTTGACTTTTCTCACTGCTGGCAAGGTCTTGATGTCTTGCGTTCCCGAAGGAAGACTTCAACATCTCGAGAGACACCAGCAGGACTGAACGTAGGCTGGATGCTCAGGGTTTTTACAGCCACCTGCTCTACTGTGAAATCATGCTGTGGCTAAAATTTCCTGGGTCTTCCTCTTCTGTTTTCCTAGTTAAAAACTTAGGGTTGTATTTCTCTTTCTTTGGTCACCGTGAATTTCACTGAAGAGCCACAGTTTCTCAAATTTGACAGACAGTGTCTTAGAAACTTCAGCTGCCAGGTCCCTCAGGACACAGTTGCATTTCATCAGGTCCCATGTACTTGTGCTCATTGAAATAATCTCAGATCTGATCTACAGTTCAAGGATCTTCATTCTCCCAGCCATTGCCTTTGAATTCTGTGACATGGACAGTGTGCTCTAAGCCCTATCCGGTGAAGACTGAGGCAAAAAAAAATCATTGCAGAAGTCATTGAGTACTTCAGCCTTTTCCATATTGATTGTAGCCTGGTCACCTGTTTCCCTCGCTGGGGAGTGCAGTTTCTTTTATCTGTATTCCTTGTTCTGTGTACTTGAAAAACTCCTGTTGTTTTTTATATCTCTGGCCAAGTTCAGGTACAGCTGTGCCTTTGTGTTCCTGACACACTCCTCATGCTCTTGGGTCATATCTCCATAATATTCACAAGCTAAGAGGTCTTCATTTAGCCTCTCTGCTTCCTCATTTGTTGCAGGTTGAGATTGAGAGCTCTTGTGCCATAAGAAAGATGTCTTAAATATCTTCCAGCTCTCATTTGCTTCTTTATCTCTGAGAGCAAAGATTCCTGTCAGAACACATATTCTTGCAGACATGAAAAATTCACTTCACTTTCAAAATCTTTTAGATTTTGGCTTTAAACAACTAGAGCCCAGAGTATTCCATCTAGCAAGTTCCTGCTTTTCATACTCTTAAGTAAGGAAGCTAAGGAATATCCTGGTTCTATTCTCATTTCTCTTTTTTAATGAAGTTGTTTTTTGAGACTCAGTGAATCTTCTTTTGAGTTAAATGAAGATTTCTCTTTTGTAGAACCAAACAATTCCTTCCTGTTTTTCATCCCTTTTATATATATGTGAATACCATCATTACCTCACTCAGTTTCTGCAAGCCTAATACTCTACATTTTTTGGAAGACGCTTTTACTTAAATGCCAGCTAAATTGCCTATGCAGAGGCAATGATGGAATGGAGATTCTGAGAAACAGAACTTTTGTTTCCTTCAGCTTAAATTAAACAAATGATTTAAAATCCATAAAAGATTAATTATAAAATTGTAAGAGACCTTGCAAAACTTTATAACCTGTTTTCCTGTGCTATAGGTATGCAATTTCAGATAGGTATTTTTCTAAATAATTTTTTAAAACTTCTAATGATAAAAAATAATTTTCTGTCTTTCCCGGAAGTCCCTCCCACTGACTTACTATCTTTGTATTAGTATGTTTTCTAAAGTACCAAATTTGATACCTCTTTCTTTCATTAGCAGCATTGTACTCTGCCTTGTAGCGACAGTCTTCATCATCCTTTGCAGTGTATGGGTAGGATTCCTCTGAATCGATTCCCCCGTTATCTTGTACGTACTGGAAAGCCTGGTCCATGAGACCACCATTGCAGCCTTGATTTCCTTCTGGGCGGGAGCAGTGACCATTGACCATGGGGCAATTTACACTGCACCTGGCATGATGGCTGCTGATGCATGCAGCCTGTCCCGGAGGGGTAAGAGGATCTTAGCCGAAGAATTAGCAGGACTCATTGACAGGTCTTTAAACTAGGAATGAAGGGGGAAGGGGACAAAATAAGGGCTACTGGAGTTGAACGGGTCATTCGAGGGCTTATACCAAACTCCATGGGCAATGACGGCAGATTGCATAGGGAAGGACTAGGGCAGGGGGATGCTGGGGATGCTGCTGTTCTAGGGGATCCTAGATCCCTTATAAAGGTGGCAAGACGGATAGCCCGGCTGAAGTGCCTTTATACCAACGCACGCAGCCTGAGTAACAAGCAGGATGAACTGGAAACTGTGATGCACTCGGGAAGTTATGACCTTGTTGCTATCACAGAAACATGGTGGGATGACTCCCACAATTGGGATACTGCCGTCGACGGCTATAGACTCTTTAGGAGAGATAGGCGAGGTAGGAGGGGTGGGGGAGTTGCTCTCTATGTCAGAGATTGGATAAACTGTGAGGAGCTCCCTACGAGAAGCAGTCAGGAACAGGTTGAGAGCCTGTGGGTTAGGATTAGAGATGGGACAAATATAGGTCAGCTGGTGTTAGGGGTATACTACAGACCACCTGATCAAGGGGAGGCTGATGACGAGGCTTTCTTGCTCCAGATGCGTGAGATGTCTGGCTCACGGGCTCTTGTCCTGGTGGGGGACTTCAACCATCCGGACATCTGCTGGGAAAACCACACGGCGAGCTGCAAGAGCTCCAGAAGGCTCTTGGAATCCATTGATGACAGCTTTCTGGTTCAGGTATTGGACGGACCGACCAGAGGTGAAGCGTTGCTGGACCTGCTGCTCACCAACGCTGAGGAGATCATCAAAGGCGTCAAGGTTGGAGGCCGCCTGGGCTCCAGCGACCACGCCCTGGTTGAGTTTGTAATCTCAAGCGATGTGGGCCTGGCAAAGAGCAGGACCAGGACACTGAACTTCAGAAGAGCAGACTTCAAGCTATTCAATGGATTGCTGGCCAAGATCCCCTGGCGCGCTGCCCTCAAAGACAAGGATGTTGAGGAGAGCTGGCGGCTCTTCAAAGATGCCCTCCTGGAAGCACAAGAGGTCTCCATTCCGCTGAATAAGAAAGTGGGCAGGCGAGGTAGGAAACCGGCATGGCTCAGCAAGGACTTGCTGAGAGAACTGAGGGCGAAGAAAGGGGTGTACAAGCTCTGGAAACAAGGCTGTGTCACCTGGGAAGAGTACAGGAATGCCGTCCGGACTTGCAGACGTGGGATCAGGGAAGCCAAGGCGCAAGCAGAACTGAACTTGGCAAGGGACGTGAAAAACAATAAGAAAACCTTCTACAGGTACATTGCCCAGAAGAGACAGGCCAAAACGGGCGTACCTACTTTGGTAAATTTAAAAGGAGAACTGGCTTCAACAGATGAAGAGAAAGCCGAGGTGCTGAATGAGTTCTTCACCTCGGTCTTCACTGGTGGCCAGGATTCTAGTCTTTTTCACGTCCCTGAACCCTGCATCCCCAAACCTCTATGTGGGGACCAAGGAGGTAAATCCCTCCCCACTGTAAGGGCAGAGCAAGTCCGAGAGTGCCTCCTTAGACTGAATGAATACAAGTCTATGGGGCCGGATGGCGTGCATCCCAGGGTCCTGAAGGAGCTGGCCGAGGTGGTTGCCGAGCCGCTCTCCATCATATTTGAGAAGTCGTGGCTGTCAGGTGAGGTCCCGGACGACTGGAGGAAGGGTCATGTCACTCCCATATACAAGAAGGGGAGCAGGGAGGACCCGGGGAACTACAGGCCGGTGAGTCTCACCTCCGTGCCTGGGAAGATCATGGAACAGATCCTCCTGGACAACATGCTCGGTCACATAAAGAATGAGCATGTGATCCGAGACAGCCAGCACGGCTTCACCAAAGGAAGGTCATGCCTAACTAATCTTGTGGCCTTCTATGATGGAGTGACGGCAATGGTGGACGAAGGGAAGGCGACCGATGTCATTTACCTGGACCTGAGCAAGGCCTTTGACATGGTCCCCCACCACATCCTCGTCTCCAAATTGGAGGGAAGTGGATTTGATGGGTGGACGACCCGATGGATAAGCAATTGGTTGAAAGGCCGCAGACAGAGGGTGGTGGTCAATGGCTCTATGTCCAGGTGGAGGCCGGTAACAAGTGGTGTCCCCCAAGGGTCTGTCTTGGGACCGGTGCTCTTTAACATCTTTATTAATGACATCGATGAGGGAATTGAGTGCACCCTCAGCAAGTTTGCTGACGACACCAAGCTGAGTGGTGCGGTTGATACGGTGGAAGGAAGGGATGCCATTCAGAGGGACCTCGACAGGCTGGAGGGCTGGGCTCGGGTGAACCTGATGAGGTTCAACACGGCAAAGTGCAGGGTTTTGCATTTGGGCCGGAAGAACCCCAGGCACCTGTACAGGCTGGGAGGAGCGGTCCTTGAGAGCAGCTCGGCAGAGAAGGACCTGGGGGTCCTGATGGACGAGAGACTGAATATGAGCCAGCAGTGCGCTCTGGCAGCTCGAAAGGCAAATGGGATCCTGGGCTCCATCAGGAGAGGGGTGGCCAGCAGGGACAGGGAGGTGATTGTCCCTCTCTACTCGGCTCTTGTGAGGCCCCACCTGGAGTACTGTGTCCAGGTGTGGAGCCCTCAGTACAAGAAAGACATAGAGATTTTGGAAAGGGTCCAGAGGAGGGCGACTAAGATGATCAGGGGGCTGGAGCACCTCCCCTATGAGGACAGGCTGAGGGAGTTGGGCTTGTTCAGCCTGGAGAAGAGAAGGCTGCGGGGTGACCTCATGGCAGCCTATCAATACCTGAAGGGAACCTACACCCAGGAGGGGAGTAAACTCTTCAAAAGGGCTGACAACAGCAGGACTAGGGGAAATGGTTTTAAGTTGAAGGAGGGAAGATTTAGGTTAGATGTTAGGGGGAAGTTCTTTACTAGGAGAGTGGTTAGGCCCTGGAACGGGCTGCCCAGGGAGGTTGTGGATGCCCCGTCCTTGGACGTGTTTAAGGCCAGGTTGGACGGGGTCCTGGGCAACCTGATCTGAATGTGTATGTTTGGTGGCCCTGCTAGGCAGGGGGGTTGGAACTACATGATCCTTGGGGTCCCTTCCAACCCGGGTGATTCTATGATTCTATGATTCTATGATTCTTTCATAACTAACTCACTCCCTTTTCATAGCAGGCTTCTATGCTATTAAATATTTTTCCTTCAATTTCTATCTGTCTTCTCTTTTTGGAACTGATTTAATTTGTCTCAGATAGACTTCTGATCCTTCTTATTTATCTCATTTAGTCTCTTTCCGCTTAGTCAGGTGTTCCTTCAATGGCAATATCCCAAACCAGAGAGAGAAATCTGACAGATGCCCACGACTATTGACAATTATTTTACACCTCTTAACCTGTTCTCTGTTCTGTGCTACTCTAGAAGGCTTGCCTTTTTCAGAAGATCAGGGCAGAGATTCATAATTATCTTGCTATCAACTATATCTTATAGATTCTTTTCTAGATAGCTTTTAACTAATTGTTTTCTCATCCTTTATGTGCCTTCCATAGTTGTATGTTGTTTTTTTCCCCAAATGAGTTTTCACCTTGTCAAGATTATTTTGCAGTCTGATCCTTTTTAGAATAATTGTAACTGTCAACTTCGCAGCTTGCTGTCATCTGCAAATTCATTAAATTTGTCATTTATTCTGGTGTTCATGTCATTAATGAAACTATTTTCTTTCCTTCTTTCATGAGTATCTTTGTAAAGGTGAACTGCTTTAAGGACCCCCAAACTCAGAAGAAGATAATCCAGAAAGCGTTACTAATTTTTTTAATCATGAAAGTACTTGATAATCTGAATTCTCTCAGGATATGCAGGTTATATTTTGTCACTTATGGTTGAGCATGTTCCACTTTATGTTCACGACAATTACCACAATTGCAAAAACCAGAACAGCCAACTAAAACATCTGATAATGTTTGCTTGACCACAAATCCTGTCTAAAACATGTATGCAATCTGCATGCATGGAGATCAAGAGAACGTTTATTTTGGACGTAGGTAACACTGAGCAGTACTTGATCCAGACCAGAACATATGTAGAACGCTTTTCAATAGAGTTCTTGCAATTAGACTCATCTGTATTTCAGTGGTGTCTAATGTCAGGACCAGCAGACAACAGGCACAGAATGACAGACAGGAACTGCCATCTGATTACCAGGGTGTATGTCCCTACCGTGCAGGTGACAGAGCACTGGCATAGGCTGCCCAGAGAGGCTGTGCAGTCTCATCCTTGGAAATCTTCAACAGCCACCTGGAGACGGTCCCAGGCATCGTGTTCTGGGTGCCCCTGCTGGGGATGGATCTCAAGGTCCCTGCCAATCTCAGCCATTTATGTCATTGTGTGATTTCCCTTGCATCTGCTTTCCCCCCTACCTATTCAAGACTGTAGTTCCTCTTCTCTAATCTTTTCACATCTCCCTTTGTAGTGTGTTCTCCAAACTCCAATCTCTGAAACAAGCAGTATTTCCTAAAGGCAGCAAAGCAATTTTACAGTTTCAGCAGGAATTTGCATCATTCTGGTATACGTATCTGATCCACTCCCAGTTCTGTTGGACAGTTGGGCGGACAGTATCTTGTGGTTGAAAATGTCATTACAGGGAGGTATGGAAATGCAGAATGGAAATCTACCCTATATCAACAGTAGGTGATCATCCATCTGTGTCAATGATTCTGTTTTCACCTCATGTTCTGTCCTTATTAGAAGTAACTAACTTCTCTTGAAAGAATATAAATGGGAAAGAAAACTAAAAAAAAAAGAAACAAAAAAGAAACTTCAAAAAGTATAGTTTTTCTCATACAGATGTTTAGACATTGTGAGCCAATCTCTATAGAATCTCTATAGAACACTACTTCATCGATTTTGTGCATCTGTAAACTAAGTAAGTATTTGCATTCTTCTTTTGCTATTGCAGTGATGTCCTTGAAGGCTAAAGAATGCCATGTTATCAGTTGTTTTAACTGACAACACAACTGATAACACAGAGTTTTCCACTGTGCCCATAGTAACATAATAACTTTGTGCAGATAACTCATTAATGAAAAGTCTTGCGTTTGAAACATTTATTTATTAAGAGTAAACACTGAACTTGGATTGCATGTGTAGTTTCACTGATTCTGCCATGGTTCTTCATTATGAAATAAAAATGACACAATTATTAGTGCTTCTTTGTACAGAAACATCCAAAGAATAGAGGAAGAAGGTTCTTTTCAAAATCTTCCTGTCTTTCGCACAAATACTTTGCTCTCAGTTTCAGGATTTGACTCTAAGGGTATGTCTTCATAGAAAACTTTACACTATGTGGAGGTACATAAGCAAGTTTGTGCTTCTTAGCTTATGGGTAAACAAAATCTGTGTCTTTGCAGTACTGTAAGTGCAGCATATAAAATGGAATTACAGTCAAGTAAATGGGAGGACATAGTTTCATACTGACAAACCTATAGCTTTTTCCAGTTCTGAAGATTGTCTGCACTACCCATTGACATTTCTGAAAGACTTTTCTATAGTTCTTTGTTTGGAAAATCTTTCACTCTTAAATAAATAAATAAATAAATAAATTTCTCCTTCAAAAGACTAAAGGAATGACACATACCCTGTTTGCTGACAAACCAAATAAATGAATTCAAACTGTGTTGCGATGGCTGAACTGCTGACCTAAACTAATTCATTTAAAACTTTGTCCTCTCATATCTGCAAAGCAGGTACATTGTCAGAAGACCTGTGAAGTTACTGAAATATGAATCATGATGGAGAAAGGCCCTGTGTCATCTGATCATTGAGTTACCAAAGCTGAGTAGATGGCTATAGAGAAATGCACATCCCAATGGCAGAATGGTCTAAGAACTCAGAGCTATAGAAAGGCAGTGAAATGTTAGAGGGGGACCACAGACATACAGTCCAATCTCAGTTTCTAAAAAGTACTGAAAAGAAAATGTTAGAGATCTGTACTGGCGATGAACAACAAAACTGAGGGACGAAGGATTAATCATATTTGAACTGGCTATCAGTAAAGCATTGAAACACCGAGTCACCAGCTGCAACTGCATTTAGTGTAGCCTGAAACCTTTGTCTCTTATGAATAATTTTGGATTATACCATGCCCAATGTGCATGACCCATGATTGTAGTATTCAAAGTCAGGTTGGATGGGCTTCTCAGCAACCTGATTTAGTAAAACAGTAGAGGATATCATTGTCCATTGCACAGAGTTAGACTAGAAGATCTTTAAGTGTTCCATTTGCAAAGAAACCAGTCTATGATTCTGTGATTCTACAGTGTGGTATGGGAGGAAAGTTCACACTGATTGATTCTTCTGTTACACTATTAGTTGAAAAGTCATTCAATTGCAACTTACTACCAATTTTTTCCACCAGTATTTTAGCTGAGAATCTTATATCATGTGACTGTCCTGGTTAGCAAAATAATGATACTGAAATAATTTTGAGTTTCCAGATGGCCATTCAAAAGAGATCATGAGTTCATTCACTCAAAACTGTTCATTCACTCAAAACTGTTCATTATCAAACTAAATGCTTTACAGACAAAGTTGTAACCAACATTTTAAGTCATTGGGTAATTTTTATAGCCACATTTCTTTCTGCTACATGAGAACTATCTCTCAATGGAATGATTTATTAAAGGTCCTTCAGATAAGATCAATAATTTCACACAAAACATCGTGGTTCTTCTTAGAGGGTGATTCTGTTTAAGATTACTCTCCATCTTAGTGAACTGTTTTGAACTGGCGTAAAGTGAGTTTTCATTTTCATATTTGTCAAAACCTTTTTGTATGTCATGCACTTTATAAGCTAGAATAATTTTTGTTTGGTTTTGTTGATTTAAATTAGTACTGCTGATATTCAGATTGTCTAAAGTCATTCCGATAAACTAATTTCTCACATGACTTATTTTGTATTGCTTGTGGTCAACTTATGAAAGGAGTTGAGCTTCTTTTTTTAATTTTCAAGGCTCAAAACATTCTAGTCCCTTCACCTGCATTTGGAAGTCTGGCATATGGAGTGGTTCTGCATCAGTTTTGATTCCTTCAGGTAATCTAGCAGAATGCAAGATGCTTGGAAGCACCCTGCAAACACTGTCTGGCAAACCTGACTTCTCTTTCTCTTTTCTGTGATTCAATTTTCTTCTAAATTCATATTTATGATTGCAGCGCTCTGTTCAAGATAATGATGATTAATTTCCTTGCATGTAAAAGTTAATATCAGGAATTTTATTATCCATATTTTATTTGAGCTTAACACATAGTTAAGCTTTTCAATTATTCAGATAAAATTTACCTTACAAAACTCTAAGTAACTAAGTAGTAACTCTAAGTTACTACTAAGTTTACAAATTCAGAGGCTTCCTAACTATTTGGAAGTACTTCACTGCATTGAATAGTTTGATAAGTAAGCTTTACAGTCAGGTTTTTTTTTTTTTTAACTTTTCCTCTTCTTAACAAAATCAGAGTTCATTTCCCTCTATGTTTCTAGCATTCAAAGGCAATATTACTAGCAAAGTGCTTGTGATTTTAAAATGGCATTCTAGCTTTCCATGTGTGAATTAGTGCTTTGCATTTGATGCTTTGAGTCTGACTGATGTGAAGTTGGGATATGAATTTCATAGGAAAAGTGGGATTCAAGCTCAGAGGAATTTTTATCATCTAGTGCTTTTAAATCTTACTGAATTAGAATTTTAAGGTAAGTATGAAAATGTTCTGAACTACCAAAGCAGACTTTTGTTATTACAGCTAAAGTCTTCTTCTCTATGTTTTGTAATATAGATCATAGTAAACAGCCTTTGAGAAAAGTTAGAAATTGTATACATACATACAGTAATAGAAAAATGTGCTGCATTTCATTTGTTACAAATTTATTAGTATTTTAATAGTTAATTTTGCACAGATTCTGTAGATAGCATTATTTGTATTCTTCATAGTACTTTTGCTTAAAACTGTTTTGGCAAGTAGCCTCCGGACAGTAAGATTATGAAAAGACTAATACATTTAAAATTCAGTAAAAGCACTTGTAGTACTATTAACTATTAATTTGTTCTTGGCTAAACTGATGATCCTTTGACACAATGAATAGCTCATATATATCTAACAGTTACGTACAATGTACTTATAGCTCAAATACATTGGAGGCTTTATTCGTGGGAGCAGAAACCAGAAATGCAGAAACAGAACTAAAAGCTTCAATGGGCAAGGTACTCTAAACTAGCTTAAAAGGTCTAACTGACTTAAAACAGCCTTCATATATCAGTTTGTCCTATTTTTCTACTTATCATTACAGGCATGGCAGTATTTCTTCTATGAGAGATAGTTTTGAAGAAAGTCAAAGTCTCCTAAATGGGAGAGGCAAAGGTGCTTAGCAAACCTATCTGTACAGCAATCTGCCTATTAAACATAACATGCTAAATTGGCAGTTGCCAATTGTTTCTCATTGTTCCTTCTTGGGATGGTCACTTAACGACCAAATTAGAGCTCACTCAATCAGAGCTGCAGCAACCAGCAGTAAGTCAGCCCCCCTTTTCAGATTTACTGAGCTTCCAGGTGGAGTTCATTACAGCAAATCACCCAGCATGATCCCGTTGGCAGTACATTAAGAAAATAGTTTAAATTAAGGTTTATTGTATTGTTAGGCTTGTTTCCTGCTCGAAAACATGAAGGCCCCCTGCTTTTGCTACATTCATGTAAACTGCAGAACATTTGCCATCCCAGGAGGTCTCTGCTGCTATTTGCTGCTCTGTTTGTATAGTATGTGAAATATTCATGAGTTTGCAAGTTGAAATATCACGTTTCAAATGAGAATTTCATAGTTGTGTTCTTCTGGTTTGCAAACTGATAATTGGAAGTTTACAATTACAGTTTGTTTCTTTATAAACCATGAGCCGTGCGGGCACCCTAGCTTAGCAACTGCTGCTGGTACCACTCTCCTGAAAGGGGAGCTCACATAAGGTGCCATTCCTCTCTGAAGCCCTGGAGAGACACCTGCCTTTGCAGCAATTCTCTTGGCTTGAAAAAGAGCAGTGTTGAGGCTCTGATTCCTAAAGGCTGCTGTCTTATTTAAGCAGACCACAACTCGTATATGATTAGATACAGCCTGGGAGAGTTTTGTGTTGTCCAGTGTGTCCTGACTGATGGTAGGTTGTGTAGACCACCTATGAGGGCCATAGTAATGCCAAAGAATCCTTCTCAATTTGATGTATTAACCACTTCTCTGTGCTCAAAAAAGTGTGTGATTCCCGCAAGTGAATCTCAACCACAATAAGAATGAAAAATCTCAGTAGAGAATCTTGCCTGCAGAATGTGTGGAATAAGACAATACCTTAATTTGCAGTGTACATGTTCATTAAAAAGCATTTCCATAATGTTATTCATGTGTTTAAATGCACACATTTTTCACAAAGCTGATATCTCATGCTGCAAATTCTGTCTTCTTTTTGGTTCAGCGTCTTCAGAGAAGAATTAGTAGAAGTGCAGTGCATTGCAGAAAGAAAACAGTAACATAGCTATGTTTATGTGCCACTTTAATGAGCCACGCCAGTGAACAATAATGTATCGACTCTGCTGAGAGTTTTATCAATTCTTTCTGTTCTCTTTTAATCTATATAACAAATATTCTACCATGAAAATATTCACGGAATTTTTGCAGAATTTCAGTCATCTCCATTTTCCTCTTTCTAGATAGGTATATTTATTTTGCTCCAGGCACTTTATTTATACAGAACTGCAGCCACCACTTCAGAGTCCTCATTCAGACCATTTACATTTGTTTCAAGCAGACACCTTCTAAACTAGAAAATGTTTTTGTTAATCACTTAACATTTGAGTTGTGAACTTGGTATAGTCCTGAGAATATAAACAGTAGGTACAAAAGATGCCAAAACTCACTGAACAGGTGCTATTGTTCAAACCAGCAGGCAGCTAAGAACCACACAGCTACTCATTCTCTCCTCCACTTCTGTGATTAAAAAAGGGTAAAACTCATGACTTGAGATAAAGACAATTTACACACGACAGAGAAGGAATGATAATAATAAAAATAAAATAATATATAGAACAATTGGTGCACAATGCAATTGCTCACCATCCACTGACCAATGCTTAACCAGACCCCAACCAGTGGCAGCTCACTCAGCCAGCTTCCCCAGCTTTATGATTCAGCACATGGTATGGGACATCCTTCAGCCAGTTGGGGTTCAACTGTCCTGGCTCTGATACCACAAGTTCCCTGTGCAACCTCCATTCCTCTCAAGCAGGATGGTAATGACAAGTCCTTGGCTCTGAGAAGCACTTACTCTGCCACAGCTAAACTATCTGTGTGTCAACCTTATCCTAATCCTAAATTCAAAACATGGTACCATACCAATGATTGAAGTTGAGTCTATCCCAGACAAAGCCAGGACAAACATTTTCAGTGTAACAGTAGTGCATGTGGCAAGGTTCTCCTCTGGAGTAGCAGCAAGATGTTTTATATTTTAATTAATGCACGATTAACACTGTGAAGACTACAAGAGCAACAAGTTGAATCATAGGTTGGTAACAATTAAGGTCTCCCAAGTCTCTTCTTGAAAAGCCAGTTTATCTAGTCAGTCATTCACATATTACTGTTTCATCTCTTTTTTTTTTTTTTTTTTTTTTTGTTTTTTTTTTTTTTTTGTTATTGTCACATTTTTCTGCAGCAGTCTCTTCTTATTCTGGCAAACTATTTTCATTAACAAAGTTTAAGACAATTCCATGGCCTCTCCACCCATACCAGTGTTTCCGGCTTTCCCTCTCCTTGTCTGGCCTCTTTTGTTCTCCAGTCTGCCAACACTCTTTGTAGCGTCAAGAATATTATCCAACAGGGAAACTGTACTCTTTTAGCAGTGATAATATGACTGTGGGTTTGTACAGAGCAATTCCTTATTAGAAAAGAACACAACTGGATTCTCAGTGTTGTTTTGATAGCAATACCCACTTTCTAAAATTAGCTAAGCACATGGTACCTTGCCTCATCTTTGGAAAAGCATTCATTAATTTTATTTTATTTTACAAATTCAATGAGCACTGGTACATGTTCACTTAATTACCTATGCTTTTATTAAATTTTCTGGTTTCTCAGAACTTGGCTGTAAAATGAATGTTATGCGTTGTTCTTTTAAGATAACACTGCCAAAGAAATATCAGCAGAGTGCGTGTATGCCATTACTATGCACAATGAGCCTTTTCCCAATCTCAGCTGGCTACTTAGTATGCTGAGCTTAGAAAACAAACCTCTCCACACGTCCCAAAGTCTTAATATGTAATTGTTAAACTTCCTGGGAATGGAGGTCAGCATTATACAAATTCAGGAAAAATTGGAACTCTTCTAAGGCTACTTTGTTTCTTGAGTTGCTGAATGAAATCTACTGGCATTATCCTTACAGTTTGTTCTTCTAAAAGCAAGGAGTGAGTTTAATTTAAAATAGCATTGACATCCTTTTATTATACACTTGTGTTACATAAATGTTGGGTACTGTAGGAGCATGTCGAAGAATTACAACAATTAGACATTTACCTGGTAAATGAGTTATATCAGGATGCCTAATTTGACGTACATACAACACATGCTTTAGGGTGCATGGAGAGAGTTTGAAAGAAACTCTGTGACTGATCATTGCAGAGGGGGACGCAGTACTCACTGCAAATGTGAGAAAACTGCAACAGATGTTTGATTCTGATCAGAGGCAATGCCTAGGTTTGTGAAACTTTTTTTACCTAGTTCTTCGAGATTTTTCCAAAAAGTGCTGGTGACTTACCATTCGTTTTAGGAGAAAACAGGCTGACTCTCCTTAAAGAACATTCAGTCAATGGGGCTAAGTACACATCCACAAGAGATGTGTGACTCTGAGTCAGAAAAATCTCTGAAGGACTAAAAGACAAAAATAAACAGACCTGAATATTTGTTACTCAAAATGAAGTAAAATTAATAAAATAATAATAGTAATTATTAATAATAATTTAAAGAAATCTTCATTCTTATAAAGTCCTTTTAAAAAGCTCCTCTTCTCAAAAGTTTGATTCAGCTAATTGTACATTAGAAACTACCAGTATCACCAACATAGTAACACAATCCAGAACTTTCATTGGAATATTCAATTTGAGAAACAAAAACATTCTTCAAATAAGGTTTCCTTTAGAATGCACTTTAAATATGTCACTCCAAAAGTAATACCTTCTTTTATTTCCATGGAAACCACCGCCATTATCTTTGCATTTTCACCAGTGATGAAGAAGAGCCTGCATGCCACACTCATAACCATCTGCTCCAGTGGAGGTGACCCACCATCCTCTTCTTTACTGTGCTCACACCCATTGCTTGGTCTCCATCAACATTCAGCAAGTGTCACTGAATGTCAGTCAGTGCTATTTACTCTGCAGGGAGGAATTCAGTAATATATCTTTGTTTCACCTGCACTTCCATGCCATTTTGTCAGACTGCCCCTCTGCTGCCATCTGTCACATCACAACAAAACGTAATGGAATAGTGGGAGGAAGGTTCAGCCTCTACTGCCATACCACCAACATATGCCTCTGAAATTGTGGGACAACATAACAAAATAGGAGGCATTACTTTCAGAGCAGCCATCATGTGCCAGCTTGTTTGGAAATAGTTTATATGTGTAACATAGGAAATTTTATTTGTGCTGCCCAAAGTAACACAGAGAATACACTGAGAACCTGATGCTCTAAAAATTATATATATGGTATTATATGCACAATTTTCATAAGACATGGATATACTCTCTTAACACACAATTAAGTTAAAAGAAATTTTAAATGAACTATTTATCACATTACTAACTCTTCAATCACATTAATCTTTCTTAAAATAACAAAAGGCTTATTCATTACAGTGAATGAAGTGTTATCTTAACAGCCTTTGTATGAGCCAATACAGGTTGGCACTGAATTTAGAGTGGCTGTCCGTAGACGCTCAACACAATTCGAAAGCTTTTATAGATTGTTCTTGACACAAAAAAACAACTGCTTTCCCCTAAATGCTCATTCCCTTTATTTCTGTGTCAGGTCATTAAATCCTCTTAGCCAGTCACTAGGTACCAATCACTGAATGCTATCCAATGCCAACTGTTGAATGTTATCAGTTGTCTTTGATCACCTATTTGAGATACACATCAAATAAGTAATTAAATGATTTCCTGACCGAAAAAAAAAAAGACCCTGATTTGAGTGGGTAAACTATGTGACATGTGTTATAAATGATCCTTCAGATTATCTGGTTGTTTGAGAACACATTCTTCTTACATGAGTTAGTCAATGAACATTTGATATCTGTCTTTTGACAGAGGCATGAAATTGTTCATAAGCTACCATGATTAAAGATTAGAAAGAAGTTGTTTTTTATCTGGCCCCTGTTTTTCAAATTCTCCTTTCCAGCTAAATCATCATTTATGAGAACATTCCTCTTAGGAGTTTTACAGGCAAAATAAAAATAAAACAAACCAAAAAACACCTCCTTTCATTTAACTTACAATAGCTGATTCAAAAGATGGAAAGATAGCATAGGCTATTAAGAATTAGATGTAGATTTGCACTTATAATGCACCATCCGGCCATGAGAGAACAGAGATTATTTTAGACCCAGAAGTACTGGTGATATTAACATCACTGCTTGTTTTAATCTCATCCCTTTGTTTCTTTTCATCCTCATTTTTTTACTAAAATCTGTGAAGTTACTAATTATCTTTTAAAAACTGAAGCAAAAAGGAGAAATCAAAGAGGAAAGTATAAGACAAGAAGAGAGAGAGCGTAAGAATGAAAAATATGCAAGAGCTCTTTTTTAACAAGGATTATTTCTCTCAAAATGCTCATTTGAATTCATTCAATTCCAGTGCTTTGGTTTTATTCATTGAAATGTCCAATGATTAACTTTTTTTTTGATATTTTTGTTTGTGATCTGTATTTTGTAGCAGACATACGGTTTACAAATAGTTACTTAATTTTCTTGGGTTGTGGAGGAATGTTCTGGTAATTCCTCCAGAAAATACTCCAATGTATTCCTATTCTAACGTCTTACTATTCAACTGCTGAAGAACTTTTGCTTTTCAGTAGAAAATAAGGCTTCGGGTGCAAGAATCCAATCAAATCTATGTACATTACTTCAGAAATAATGCCTCCTATTTATTTCCATGTAATCCAAGTAGATACAAAGAACACATTAAGAGTGCAAGTTCTTCTCCATTGAAACAGTCAGCTATGCATTTTTGCTGAACAAATGAACAAGAGTGTGTATGCTGCACTCATCTGTACCTGTGGATGAAAAGTTGCCCATGCAGTCTGTCTTTCAGTGGCCTGAACAGTGGTGATCAGAAGGTACCAAAAATAGTGAGTGTAGTAGGACAGTCCATCCAAGACTGGGAATGTGCTCCATTGTCTTCAAACTGGTATGAGGTCTGCAGTTACTGTGTTGCAAGAGAAAGGCTATCTTTTTCACTGGCCTGAGTCTGGTGGTTCAAGCCTTCGGCTTAGATAGCATCATGATGTAGAAGACAGAGTTGATGGTTTGTCTTGATTCCAGTAAAACCAAAAGGATTATTCATTCCTATCCCCCAAAACAATGCAAATCACTTTACTGAATGAGAGCTGCCTCTTGAACTTTTCATTCAATGTGGAATACACACCTCCACTTCATGGACTGTGGTTTTGACTTCAGTTCATAGTGGTTAACACCACATCTCATCACCAGTAATGATGCAATCAAGGAAAGTGTCAACTTCAGCCTTATATTGGTTAAGTGGGTCCTGACAAACTTGCATATGATGTTCATTGTGTTCCTGTGTGAGCATCTGTGGGACTCACCTGACGCAAATGCTGTGATATTCCAACATTGCCATTATCATTTCCAACTCATTGAAGCCAATATTTAGTGCCATACACAATTCTCTGTCATAATTCACAAATTTGCATGAATGAGCTGGTTGAGACGCTCTTCATTTCATGGTGTGACAGCTGTGCGTGTCTGTTCAGATCACGGCTGCTGAAGCATGCTAGCTCACAACTTCACTGTGCTCACGTACATTGTTTGGCCCTCAACAAGCATCAGCAAGCCTCAATGAATGTCAATGAGTGCCATTTACTCTGTAAGGAGGAATTCAGTAGCACACCGTAGTTTCATATATTGTTCCATGTCAGATGTCAAATTGTCAGACTGCCCCTCTGCTGCCATCTGTCACATGCAACAACATGTACCAGAACATTGGTGAGAAGGTTCAACCTCTACTGCCATATCAACAACCTCTAATAGTGTGGGATGAAATAATAAAAAAGAAACATTACTTTTGGAGCAGCTCTCATAAGCTGTTTGGAGACCTTGGATAGGACTTTTGCTTCTTTAGAAAAAGAAGAAGCCAGGCCTATATTATCTCAGCTATAGACATCAGCAGCTGACATCCACAAATCTGAAAACACTTTGGAAAAATAAAAAATTACAAGGCATGTACTTTTATCCCCAAGCAACTGTATGATAAATTTATAAGTGAATTTCTTGCCATTGTGAAACAACAGAGAAGTAGCTCTCTTACAGAAATGGAGCCAGCACACAGATCTCAACCTCTTCACTCATGCTGAATTCTTAGTGAGTACCCTGCAATCTCTAGTAGACCTCTTATCTGTTAAATATGGAATTATTTCATCGGATTTATATGTATGTACATTCATATATATTGTATATATTTTTATACATATATTGCTATATTACTGGTCTTCATTGATGTCAACAAGAAGCTCGGAGGTGTAAGTTTAACATGTTTACCTAATCATGTCATCATAATCCTGGCACACAGCACTTCCCACAGCAGAACTGTTGTGAGAGACCAGATTCACAGTGTGGCATACCAAAATGTAAAATACAGCCCAGTAAAATTTTTCCCTCTGATCAATGTATATAAACTGCAAAGTAGATGCTGGAGGCAGTTTTGATAGTAATGGCCACCTCTTCCTCTGTTTTTCTTTATAAATTTCCCAAATTCTGGCGCTAGGTATTTTCTCTGTTTGGGGTCTGTCTCAGTAGGACAGAGTTTTTTTACAGGAAGGAAGTTTAGACAAAATTCTTGGTTTTATTCTTACTCAGGTAATGCTTACATAATTCAGGCAAATTCTTACAGCCTAAATGCGTTAGAGAAGCGAATTGCATCTGTGTCAGGGATATGCCTTGTGCTTGATGTAGAACTTTAAACTTAAGCACGTGGAGAGAATAGCAAGGCTTTGTTGGGGAAAGACTGAGTGAGAAAGCAATGAGATAGAACAAACAGAAAAGGGAATGAAAAAGCTGGAAGAGAAAAAAAAGTGAGAGCAGAGATGAGGTGGCATGTGGTTTTAGATGTTGAAGACTGGAGCATGTGAAGGGATCAAGGGTGTTTTTTAAGGGCAAAAGGAAGATTTCTATTGAAGCTACAGAGAGAGACAGTGAATTTGAAGCCAGCTTTGGAGGCAACTAGAAATAGCATCTGGAGCCTGGAGAAGAGATGTGGAATGGATGTTTATGTGATCAGGGTTGCCCAGCCAAGTACTTGAGTCTGTAGGAGTTAGCAACCAGCCCAAGGATAGTCCTCATTCTTTGCCTTTAGTAGTCATCCACAACTCAGCACAGACAACGTGTTCTTTGTTATTCTTTTGTGAATTTGTCCTTAATCAAGTACCAGCAGGCAATTTTATGTAATTAAATGGTTGACTAGAGTGGTGGGGTTTTGTTGTGTAGCTAATGTTGGTAATAAGAGGAAAAACTCTGCAAATATTTTTCCACATATAAATATTTCATAGTTCAATATTTCAGAGTTCTTAGTTTGCTTCTTCAAAGTGAACAACTCAAAATAAAACAAAACAAAGTAAGAACAACCACTCACTTAAGTTATTCCTAGCAGCGCACAGTGCCTCTAAAGCTTACTGAAACCAGGTAATATTAGGAGCTTTCTGAAAGGTATGGTGTGTGTCTACTTCAAGCGAAGGAGGTTTATTTTGTGGCCTTCTGTTTAAATGTTAGGAAATCACATCATTAAGATTGTAATTGAAACCTTAATTCAACTCAGTGTGAGTGCATTATGGTCTCTACTCAATCTTGCATTTTTTCTTCCCTATTTGACGAGGATGGTTGTTGCTGTGGGTCAGACAAGTGCTTTTCTTAGGAAGGAAAATGTTGATTACAGTATTCTAATTTATTTTTTACCCAGGCCATGAAGTACAGATTGAAGGAGCTGTGTCTATTGATCAAAGGACACAGGGAAAACTGCATTTTGTCTGTAGTAGATCTTATATCTGATGACACCAAAGACTATGTCTGTCACACCATAGGTAGCACCATGCAGATACCTGAATGGAATATTAATGAATCTGGTATATTGACATGCAAACCATACTGATACTAACTTGCTGCTCAGAATCATTGTGGCCTTATGCTTGGGCTAATTATGCTTACTCTCTAACAGTAACACCAAAACTTAGTTAAGTAGGAGAGCTCTGCCAACTCTACCTGTAGTTCGTTGATTTGACATCAGCTTAGTTTTCTCTGCATAACTCTAGCTTGAACTATGTAAACTGACACCAAGTGTCTTAAATATGCTATTGAGAAGTTATCAGTAATTTTCTGATAGCATAATTTGTGAGCATGACGGGGAGAGATGCTAAGAGTTTGTGTTATCAAATGCTGAGATGTTAATCTTTCCAATTCCATCTCATGTAGAAATCAGGTGATTGTCATATTGAAGTACATAGATAAAAACTTGTTAGATGTTGACCTTTTTGATAGGTAGTGAGGACAATGCCACTAAAACTCTCATGGGTGTTGCAGAAAATACATTAGCAACCGCTTGTTAAGAGCTTAGTTATTACAGCAGTGAGTGTCATGGAAAAGCCAGATATTAAATTAACCTCTCTGTTAACTCAGAGCAGCTTAGATTTAGTGAAGTAAACAAGCCACAAGGTCACAAACAACTGTTTATGTGGTGAGTACTGCTCAACCTAGATGTAAACAAGCCATAGAAAAAAATAGTACATGATTAAAGGAAAATTGTCACATTGCACAGACACAAAGGAGTCTGCTTAAAGAATATGCAGTCAGTCTTGTCTTTCCCAGCTCCACAATATTTAGTTTTTTAGGCTTAATACGAGTTTATATATAATCTTAAAATAAGCTTTATAATTGGTTATTCAGATAAATAATACTTTACATTAAAAAATGTAGAAAATGCATTAACAAAGCATTAAACCTTGTGAGCATTATCAGAAAGTTGGACATTGCTTTCACAAATACATTAATACGAACTGTGTTTCACTGCACTCATATTTGTGAACCTTAATATCTTTAATACAGGCATTTTATGTAGTACCTCTAATCTAGGAAAAGCAGTTTTCTATTGTTTCTTTTCTGCAAGTCCATAGACAAATACAAACGTAAGTACAATTTCTTGCCACTCTGTGTCTCACAAATAGATAGCAGTTAAGATAGCAGTTTTGGAACATGGCAATGACTGACAAAACACTGCAGTGATTTGTCCAGAAATAACACTTGGACCACACCACGCCTCATGAAGAGTACAGATTTTGCTACAAGCAACTTACCACAATGATACCATTATGAACAGCAAAAATTTGCATGGCTGCTTCATCCAATTTTTAAAACAATTTTACAGTTCTAACCCCCAGCAGTGTTTAGATGTAGGCTTTTCACAAGAATTGATAAATAAGTATTCTTAAATATATGTATTTTTAATGTAAATATGTAAAATAAATTGAAATCATTTTGATATCTGTTGTCATTTGATATATTAAGATGATATTCTTATTTAATTCGTGAGCAACTACATTATAACTCTCTTTTTCTTTATGTTGTTTCACTTTTTAAAATATTTTCTGTTGGTCACAAAATGAATTTAAGCAATGTTAATGACTTCAGCTGATCATGCAGACTGGGATAAAATTCTGTGTCCCTTATTTATTTTGCCAAGAAAACGAATTTTGGGTAATGCATTTTTCACCAGCTAGGCTTTTGTGAATTTAAAAGTGTCCAACGAGTGACCAGCTAAAGGAGAATACCTTTTCTTGATCTGAAAGCTAGAGTTTTCAGAGGGTCAGCGCGTCTCTAATTATAATGATGCAGTTAACACTACTCTAATTGAAAGGTTGTGTCAGCATTTCCATTATAAAGCCATGTTTTTCATGGGTTGTAGCTCAGCTGTAAAGATTCAATCTGGGTTGAAACGTGTTAAAAGACCTCATCCTGCTCCACACAGAATGCCTTCAATCTCCCAATTAAACCACTGAGCTCTCCAGGCACTGACTTTCAGACAAATAAGGACAGACTATACAAGAATCATTTTACAATGCCATCCTATACACGGGATTGGCATTCCAGTAAATAGTTTTGTACACGCTCTCAACATTTCCATTTTTTTCAGAATGCAAACTCACCTGAACAATATCTCCCAAATCAGATCATTTTAGTGTTCTGTCCTGATGGCTGCTTCAGGGGATACAACATTGATTAAATTATAAATGTGCTAATTTACAGTGATTTAGATGCAGTGTATTGTGCTGTGTGGATAGAAACTTGTAAAACAAGGGCAGCTGTGATACTTTCAGCATCCTTCAGAGCACAGAAAAGAAGAATAAAAGAAACGGTTTGCTAAGTAAAGGATGGCTAAAACTGTAGGGGGGGAATTACATTTAAGCTGAGGAGAAATTATTACACAAGGGAATATAAAATGAGTGATTAAAACCTACCTCCAATTAAAAAATATGCTGAAAATATCCTGAATTGAAAGCACTTATATAAACTAACTAACTAACTAACTAACTAACTAAATGCTGAGATTTGCACTGCCATGAAAAATAATAACTTAATTCTGAGGAAAATCTGAGTGGACGGTCAGTGCTGCACAGAGAAAGATCAGGACCAATAGTTTCCTGAAGCTCCAAAACCTGCCCTGATCTTAAAAAAAAAAAAAAAAAAAAAAAAAAAAAAAAAAAAAAGCCGACTGACTGATTGATGAAATAACTTGCATCATAAATATTTAGAAGTGTCCAGAAAAGTCTTAGTGAAGTCCTACATGCTTCTTCCATTGATGAGATTGAGTGCATGAGTGCAGCAGCAAAAGCAAGATTTTTTTTTGCACACCAAAAACAGACTTAAGACTCTGAAACAGAACAGGCTGGTCAGCACCTATACAACATGGTGGGATATAATCCGTGCGTGACATCCTTATGCCACCTAATCCTCCTCAGCCGTGCCCAGACATGCGTATCCAAACTCTGTCTGCATTTCATGGGGTGCTTTCATTCACAGGCAGTGAATGACAGTGTTGGGAATGAATAGGTATCTGCCAGGCAGTGCTGTAGAAAATCCCCGCCTTAGGTGTAAGGACATGCAAGGTATCCCAGAAAGTCTTAAGAATTGTGTAGTGACCGGTACACAGTAGTTCTTTCAGCCCTCAGAAGAAATGTTTGCATTACAAAGGCATTAAGAATGTGTTGCTCAACAACTGTCCACAGAAGCTGCAGTGGTGCTTTACCTCTCCTGATGTCCTTTGGCAGCGCGTTTTGCTGAGAGCAGGGAGACACTGCAGACCAGTATGCAAGGAGGAATGCTTCCTGCAGCTGAAAACTTCCTTTTCACAGGGATCCAGCTGTTTTTACTTGCTCCTTCCTGTTTTGCGATTGCACTCCAAGGGAGAAGACACTGCAACAATGAACTCCTGAGTTTAATGCATCCTATTTTCTCCCTCCTGCAGATAGTTACTGCAGAGTGATGTTATATAGCATTTTCACGTGTGTCTGAAACACCAAAAAGCGCTTATCTCTCTTACATTAGGAACTGCTAACAGAGGTAACAGAGCATTAACTGCTAGCATCTGAAGTTGTAAAGAATCTGTCATTTAACTTCCATAAAACTAGTGCAGGGATTCACAAAGTACCAGAATTTCTCACAGGCTCAAAGAGAAGCGCGATCCAGGTACTAATTTTACAGAGAGACTGTGAATTGGCTTTCTGTCACACCATCCCATTAAATTCATGCTTTCGTACAGACTTAAGCGAAATGGAATGGAAGCCTTTGGTACAAGGAGAGCAATCTCATGAGACTATGACTGTATGGGGACTTGCTAGCCGTATGGATTTCCCTTGTGGATGCTAGCATTGTATTTTAAATTATGTAGTTCTAATCCAGTTATGCTAAATAACTTTTTTTTTTTTTTTTTCCCATTGGTGTTCCAAATGCATTTTGCCATTATACTGATATAAACATCCAGAAAGGACATTTTGAAGCTGCTCAGTTATGAACTAAAGAGACAATTCATAGATTTCAGTGTATCAAATATGAAAATACAATGAAACCTTGAAAGAAATAAGAACAGAGTCATGTATTCCAGATTTATAATAGTATATTATTTTTAATAGCTTCCAATTGTGTATGCAGTTCTTTTCAGAGAAAAGAACAAAAACAGAGCTAAGATGACTTGATAACTTAAGCTATTAATTGAAACAACAAGAAGAATGTACTAGAATAGCTCAGACAGGGCACAGAAGCTAAGAAAATGTTAAAAAGCATAATCCATTCTATTACCAAGGAGCTGTATTCTATGCATAGTACAGAAGAGATTTTTTAATGTTTTTCTTAGTACAGTTGAGTAGCTAGTAGAGAGAATAAATTTGCTATTTAAAAATTCATAGAGATTCTATTTAGTCATATTAAGGGTTACATTTTCAGAATTCACTATGAGGAACTGCACATCTGCCTTTGGGCAATAAAATAGCATATATTTAAATCTCCTCCCCAAAATTAATTAGGTATGGTAGGTGGTGTTCAACACTGGCAACATCTTACAGTGGAGGTGGTTGTTTTTCACTGATGAATATATACACCAGTTTAATTTTGTGAAGCTGTCTGGGATTTATTTGCATTATTATTAAAATTCAAAATTAAGTGAACAGACTCAAATTATAATAAATAGATAATAAAAGTTGTGAAATATGCCATCAATATACACCATCTAACTAGGTGACAATCACACTTAATGTTCTGCTTTTCAGATTGTTTGTTCATAAGATTATTAAGAGAAGAAACAAATATGAAAAGATAATCTAAAGCAGCTAAAGGTCTTGCAAAGAGGCCACCCTGGAAGACAGTTTGAGTGAATGAACCAAACTCTGCATGGATTCCTTCCTCCATATTCTTTACTGGTTGTTATGGATTGGAAGATTTTGCTGTGCTTTCGTGTGACCATTGTAATATTTTATAAGGTCTAGTGTTTATATATATATATATATTATTGTTGTTGTTGTTAAATTTGATCAATATTCACCCTTTGAATCTGGCTTTGTGATTGCTTGCATGTGTCCTGACATTTAAGTCTATCTTGTGCCTCTCATTCTTGCTAAGGGTTTTGGAGAAGCTGTATTACCTCGTTTCATTTTCTAATAATTTAATCCTTTTTTTTTTTTTTTACATATGTTCTAATTTTAATTCTTCTGTGTCATTAAAATTGGTGGTTGAAAGTTGTCCTTAAATCTCTTCATTGTAAGTTTTTGCTTTGTCTGCTGACATACGTCAGCCAGGCAGTGTTCTACAGAAAATCTGTAGGTAGCTCTGGTTGATGGATTGTATTAAGAGAATACATTTCAAGATAAATTTGCTAATAGCTATTTTCAACTTCAGATCATTACAAAATTGGGTAGAAATTTTTCATGACTACCTAATTCTCACAATTAAAACCAACTTTACTATTAAAGGGAATGAATGCAGCATCTACTACATTGCTCTTGATAGGTATTTTTGAATCCTAAAATTAAGAGATGAGTTTATATTCTGTTCTGTATCTACAAAACCATCTGGGTATTCACGAGGACATACATTCAGTGATGTTTACACGGCACTGCTGACCTGCATTTCATCTTTATACATGTTATTGTGATTATAGTCAGAGTTTTGGTAGTATCCATTCTAGCCTCTGGGATGCACTCCATATTGACATGGCATTTCCTAACAGCTTGTGAGTAGGCCATATTTGCTTCCTGCAGCAACAGGTGAACTGATGCAAGCGTGTATTCTTTTAGCAACTTTTCTCCTTTATCAATTTGGGCTGTACTAATTTTTTTTTTCTTTCAGCTTTGGGCCTGTTCAGTTTTTATGTTATTAGTCTCAACAGTGCATACATTTTATGTAATTCTGTATGACTTTGAAAACAAACAAAAACAAACAAAAAAACCCAAAAAACTAATTACACCTAGGAGCCACTGTTTAGAAATTAGCACAAAGACAGGTGATCTACACGTTGTAACATGACAACGTATAGTAGCAACCAAGAGATGCCTCTTCTAACTACTTATAACTGTGCAATAGACTAAGATGCTATGTCCAGACCAGGCAGAAAAATATATGAAAACATGTCAGCTATTTTCACCATGAGCACTGGAGCCAGTTGCCCAATGTTATACCCCCACCCCCAAAGGAACTGAACTCTTGACTGGGTGCAGCCCTGATCTTGTCCTAATGAGACTTGCTTTCTGCAGTTCTGTCCCCACCTAAACACAACTTCTGGAGTTTCCTTCCAACCAAACTCATTCTATTCTCTTGTAACCTTTAGGTTGGCAATTTTATTTTCATCTCTTAGTATGTATAGTAGCATATAATATGTATAGTAGCATAGTAATGTGGTATATTATTTGCCCATGTGGCCAAGAATGCCAATGGCGTCCTGGCTTGCATCAGAAGCAGCGTTGCCAGCAGGAACAGGGGAGGGATTGTCCCCCTGTACTCAGCTCTGGTGACGCTGCACCTCGAGTGCTGTGTCCAGTTTTGGGCCCCTCACTGCAAGAAAGACATTGAGGCCCTGCAGCGGGTTCAAAGAAGGGCAGCAAAGCTGGTGAGGGGTCTGGAGCACAGAGCTTATGAGGAGCAGCTGAAGGAGCTGGGAATGTTCAGCCTGGAGAAGAGGAGGCTCAGGGGAGACCTCATTGCTCTCCATAACTACCTGAAGGGAGTTGTAGTGAGCTGGGGGTTGGCCTCTTCTCTCATGTAACTGGTGATAAGACCAGAGGGAATGGCTTCAAGCTGCGCCAAGGGAGATTTAGGCTGGACGTTAGGAAATACTGCTTTTCTGAAAGAGTGGTCAGGCACTGGAATGGGCTGCCCAGGGAGGTGGTGGAGTCACCGACCCTGGAGGTGTTCAAGGAAAGGCTGGATGTTGTGTTGAGGGACATGGTTTAGTGAGAACTATTGGTGATAGGTGGATGGTTGGACTGGATGGTCTTGTAGATCTCTTCCAACCTTGGTGTTTCTGTGATTCTGTGATTCTGTGTATCCTTGTCAATGTCTGCTTGTTCTTTTTCACATTTCTATAATGTGACCATATAAACTTTGCTTCACTGTAGGCATATATTTTTTTTTCCTATGAAGTTCATTGCCTTTTGCTTTTTAAGGGCATTCTCTCGACAGTCACTGATATAAGCTGGAATCATGCTATACTTGTAATCCTATCCTTCTTGTTATTAAAATTACATGGAGTGTCAAAAATAACTATGTATTTCCTCTCATCTTCTAAATTACAGGTAAAAGGGAAAAAAAAAAAAGGTAAAAGATAAATAAAAAGTACTTCTCTAAAGCCCCATTGTATCTGGTGTCATATCATTCATCAGACACTTATCACTTGCTCTAATGCTTCAGGTATTATTCTTCACAACAACTCTTACTGATTCTTTATCCCCACTGAAATTAAAAATCCTTACCACCCACTCATCCTACCACTCACTTTTATTTGCACATTTCTGACTGTCTACAGACTTGCTTAATACTTCCAAACTTCTAGTGGCTGTGGCTCGGTTACCATTTCACATTTTTAGTACTATTCTGGATTTTCTGTGAGTCAAAATGTTTATCTTATCTAATCAGGATCAGCCCTTAAAAGACCTCCTGCCACAGTAGTGATATTGAACACATGCTCATAGACTTCAGTAGTAGTGATTCATATGCAGCTAGTGGCATCTCAGGTGGTTGATTGAGTTCTTTCTACACATGAAAATTCCTACAAATTCCAGTGTTAACAGCTACATGTTGTTTATTTTATGGAAGATGTTTCAAATTGATTTTCTTTTTTTTTTTAGAAAATATTCTCATGTAGAAAGTTGTCACAGAAAGCATAAAATTGGACAAGACAACCATGCTTTTTAGCCTTTGTAGCTTAATGATTCCTCTACCCAGTTTAATAATGTTCAAGTTTTAAATATTGCTGGGAGGTTTCCAGCAAGTGCAGTCTACCCTGGTGCTGATAACCCTTTTTACTAGAAAGGTGCAGGTCATCAGTTTTGTGAAGGCCTCTGATAGTATTAAATATGTAAAGAGGATAGAGAGAGGTATGTTTTTTCCCTTCATCATCATAGCAACAGAACATCTTGTAAGCCAGAAATGCTTTTCCTGATACTGAAGAGAGGCCTGCACCTATTTCTTAAAGGTGTGGCTGGAAGACACTTTAATAAAATTCTGCAGGTTTTTTTGCTGTTGTTTATATGCATTTGTGGGTGTTTTTTTCCCCTCAAGATCTTTATGCTTCCCTTGAAAGGTGGAAAAGGGGCCCCATAAGAAAAGTAAAAGGGACGTCACCCCACAATTAAGAAATGTTAGAAATCACTTTCTTGTCTCTTGTTGTTGAACTAAATGGGAAAACAGAATCACAGCATTAAAATCCTCTTTCTGATATAATTTCTAACAGAACTGGAGTAATCCAAGCTTTTGCTATCAACTTTTCATAGATTCTGTAGATCCTTATTGGAGGAAAAGATTTGAAAAGTAATGCACATAAATGCGTTTTAATAAGTAATCTTAGACTAAAGATAAACTCTGTGTGAGAAATGATGTAGAAACTGTTAGGGTAAGAAGATGTCCTGACTTTAAAGAGTATTACTCTTTAAAAAAATCTGTCGAACATTTGGGTTAATTTGGTGAACTGCTGTCCATACTCTACTACTGATAGCCCCTCATGTCTTTTAAATAAAACAAATATATTTTTTAAATATAATGTTATTGGTAGAATATTATTTTCCATGAGATGAAAGTTTTGGTGTCATAAAAAGTTTTTTAAGCCATAAATCTTGGAAATACTTGAGGGAGGTCTTAGAGAGAATGTTAACATTTCTGATTCCTTTTAACAGCAAGAATTGCACTTCTATTCATAAAGCATTATCAGAGCACGAGTGGACCATGCAGTGTGGTGATTATTCGCAGCTATATGGTTATTTTACCTAGTGCAGTGTGAAAATGCCAAGCACAAAAGACCTGTGGATTTTTATGAACAAAGACTTAGATTTAAGCACAAAACAATGAAGCAATGTTACAACCGCAAAGCAAAAACTGTGAGTTTCCCATGCTGATCCCACAGCTTTTTCTATATGTGCTTGAAATCCACAACAAATGCAAGAGGCAGTCATTAACTTACCCAGGTGGAAAACATTAGTTTTTCATGTCTTTGATCAAGCATTCTATGTGAATAAGTAAAGCTTATGTGACTTGAATAATAGATATGGTATCAGTATGAAACAGGATACATTAAGAACAAGTTAGCTATGTAACTTCTAAATGATGTATCAAACAAGTACAATATGGTCCAGGTAATCCTCAAAACTTTTTTTCACTTGAATGCACCATCTATCAAAATTTCTGCAGATCACTTTGCATGACAGTGTAAAAAAACTTTGTAGCATTTATCCATCTTAACATAAATAGAAACATACTTCACTCAAAAAAGTAGATCTGTTCAGATTTATTATTATACTGATCCACTGAGGGAGGGAAAGAGTGTGGTAAAAGGAAATCTTTGAAGAATTGGGTTTTTGGGGGAGAGGGATTTCTGTGAGTCTCAGAAAATTGGTTGAAAGCACTGTTAGCACAGCAAATCTACAATATATTCAGGTGGAATTATTTGTCATCTCCACTATAATTTGGCCTGGATCTGGATGAAATGGACAGTTTCCCAATTTCTCAGCAGGGCCCACCTGACTTTTGGTGCAGATATGGGAACAGGCATAGCTTAGTGTTACTTTGAGCAATGGCATAGCAGTTATGCCTCAAGACCCACCAGTGTTTCCATATCACAAGAAGACAAGAGTAGAAGCAGTACAGCAGATTGCTTGTCTTTACACTTTGTGTGCCACCCTTTATTAGTTCCATTGTTTTGGCCTTAAGACCCACTGTCCTAGGAGAAATTTTGTGATATATTCTCATGTTTGTCCTGATCTTTGTGTAGTTTGATCCTGTTAGTAATTCCATTAAGTACAGCCCCCTTGCACTTGTACAGAGAAGTCTCTACAATGTACCTGTGCAAACATTAGTCCTGGATGAACTCCTGATAAATCTAACTGCTTAGGAATCCCCAGAAAGAGCATGCAAAGAATGAGTGTGGTATCATTTCTGGATGATGGTGATATCCATGAGTAGTCTACTGATCCCCATACCTTAGTCCCTTAGAGATCTCTAGATAAACCACAGTTCAGTAGGTCCCTTGTCATCAGAACTGAAAAAGTGAAGGGTGGCTTAAACTCTCTAATTCTTTCTTTTTTCTTCTATTGCTCCTCAGAAGACCATAGGTTCAAAGTTTTTGAGGTAAAACATAGACTGTGAATTTTTTAAATCAACAAATTAAGTATTCAATTGCTAACAAACAGCAGCTTTTTCTCTTCTCCAACAAAGTTATTGCCTCATCAACTTTGATTTTTCTTTTACTTAATAAAGATTCATACTGTACTTTCTCCCAGGAAAGCTAAATGTAGCACCGATCTTTATACTACCATCCATATTTCTGCTAGCTGGAATGTGAGGTGTCCTGAAGACAAAGTGCATTGTCACACATTTAATGTGCATGAGTAAAAGTGCTCATAAAGAGAAATTATTATATTTTGCTGTTCCTGCAAATGTCCACTTTTTGCTGACTTTCTTGCTTATCAGTGAATGGTAACATTGCTCACAGTGCAAACAGTTCCCATGCCACTCTTTGGACATGGTGAATCTCAAAGGACAGCTGGATTTACTGGAGAGGGGCTAAATTACAGCCCATCAGCACAGCTGGCATCTACAGTCCTGTGCTAGGTGTTCTGCCTCTCTCCCTTCAGTTCCTGCATGTTTTCCTTTGCTCTTGCATATTTGGACCAGGTATAAAATGAATATCTTTGTAAAGACCTATCATCCAAAAACTTTACTAGCTGAAACCAGATCTAGCTGAAAGTAGATGTAAGAGAAATACTTTGTCTTTGGAGAACTACACCAGGACATTTTGTGTTCCTGTCTGCATCTTATATCTGTAATGTAGACTAAGCACAATAAAGAATAAAATAAATTAAGCCATCTCTCTGTCTTCCTTTCAAGAAAAACTGGAGAACTACTTTGAGGAAGGTGAGCCTGACCCTCAAATTAGGATCCTGAGTAGAAACATATAGAGGGTAACATAGAAGAGACATCATGCTTGTTCCAGTTGCTGCTGTTTTGTGCTGTTGTTGATTAAGAATTTGACAGTAGTATTCAAACCAAACTATTTAGTATTAGATGATCTTTCAATCTGCCAGATATTTGAGTTGTATTTCATGTTACTGCATCTATAATCTGGAGGAGCAGGAAACTCTCCTGACTTGGGACTGCTCAGTTTTTGCCACAGAGTGTAAGGCACAGCACTTGCATGTGCCATGGCCAAACACTATCTAAGAATGAGTTGGAAAGGCACCTCAAAGAAAAATTCAATCTCTCTGCACGCTTTATGATATATTTTTGTCAGTGGCATATGAGAAGCCAGAATGGTGGAGAAGTTAAACTTTTCCTTGTCTTTTTATCACTGTAGTGGATTGTGAATTGATGTAAACAAAGCTATGATTTGGGAAGGAAAAAGAAGACAGAGAGTTCACTTTAGTGCTGAGTTTTCCTGAATAGTGGCGCAAATCCTTATTTCTTAGCAAAAATTAAGAGCATATGTTCAGCTCTAATTTGCAATGAACTGCTTCACTAAAACTACTTATATCAGTACCGTTAATCTTAATGGTTTCAAGTGACCCATGGGTTCTAATAACCCATACGATCAGCTGAACACAGGCCTTTTTTCCTAATTAAGAATGTTTGACCACAAGAGGGAGTTCCTTGCCAACTGTTTACTTACCATCAAAGCAGCACGTGTAGAGCAGGAATGTTCCAAAGAAAGTTAAGGCAAGGAATATCTGCAGTCTGTTGTTGAAGGCTAGCACAGGAAATAATCGATCTTACTATTTAAAAACAAAAACAAAAACGAAAAAAGCCTGCAATCAAAAAAGAAAACAACTCAATTCTGAGAAAAATAAGGTTTACAGTACTCTAAAAATCTGCATGATGTCCTTGTTTTATTTAATAGCATGCATGTTATTAAAATGTACCATATCTATGAAATAGAAGGATAAAGGAATATTACAATCAGATAAAATGAGTATATGTAAATTACAGTTGTTATAATTTACATGGTATTAAAGTGGTCTATTAAATATTTTGAAGAAATCTGTTCCCAGAATTTTCAAAACAGTCATTTATATCCAATGGACTTCACTATTTGTTCTTATTCAATATACACAACTTTGAAGTACTGAAGTGAATATTTTTGTTGGTTTTATTGATGCTCTTTCTACTATTTATTTTTAATCAGCTTTCCTTCTCTTATCTGACACTTGATCTTAATCACTATGATCTTAATCAGTTATGATTAAGACTTATTTTGCAATAACCATTTTTATGACAGTGCAATACTAGGTCCCTGATAAGAAAATTCACAGTGTTTTTCTTCCCCATTCTATGTTAAACTGTTTTTCCACAGCACACCACATGAAGTCATAATTTTTGCATGTTTTTTTTTAAGTTTAACCTGAATACAAGGTTAAGGTTCAACCCATAAGAAAGCTTGTTAATCTGAAATTGGGTAAAGTTAGGTAATCTGAAAGAGCCGCAAAGTTTTGTAAAATTACTTTTTCCATTTTTTCTAAGGAAAAAGTGTTCAAAAATAATTTCTAAAATCCAGCAAAGGGTTTGTTCAGTTTTATTCTAATAATCTTTTCACTTATATGTCATTTGCTTTGTGCTTAATAAATATTAGTTAACTAACCTTCACAAAGCCCCTGGGAGGTAAGTGAAGTCTTTTGACTTCATTTTACATTAGAGCAGATGCACATGGAAAGAGAAGGCTAAATTTTCAAAAATGCTAGACTTACCCAATAGCAATTCAGTCAGTCCATTACTGAATTTCTGTGTATATTCTAAGTCTTCACCTAATTGGACCCCTAAAACGTAAAGGTCTAGTCCTAAAGCCAAAGTGTCATAAGTGAAAAAAATGAAAGCTCTGAGAGCTTGAAACCTTTGTCAATTTCTCCCTTGCTTTTACTGATTTATGTATCCTTGTTTTTCCTAATGTGATCTTTGAAGCATATTTTTTGACTCAACATTCATATTTTGAATGCAGCAGAAGTCAGTGGTCATTTTTATGTGGCAGGATTTAAACACAAGTATTCATCAAATCAAATGACATGGCACAATAATTGGAAAAGATGATGACATACATTTAGTTCCTTGATTTGTAAAGCTTGGAAACTGCAAGTTTCTTTAAACACAAACACAATGTATTAATTCTATCAAACCACATTCTTTTTAAAGGCAGATGTATACTGCTTTTTTATTTTTTACAGTGATTCTCTACTGGATGGATGAAGTAGCCTTTAATTTCTGTTTTTAGCTGTAGGTCGCTGCAGTATCAAGTAATATTTTCAATGTTGTGAGGAAATAATAATAAACAAAAACCGATAAGGTATGTAAAATGTCTCATTCTCTGTAACATACTACATCAGTGAGTTCAACCAGGTTTAATTCTCTGATCATAAGACAAATTGGCTTGCAAAAATGAGAACAATTTCCCTCCACATTTTAGTAGTGATAGTGAAATTGAGGCATGAAAAATAAGAACTATGAGTAGGAGAAAAAAGATTTCTAATTCTTCGAATGTGTCTAGTTGAATGCAAAAAAGAAATCAAAATTTTGTGGTTTCATCATCTTCAAATTTTTTTTACTTTTTTTCCTCCTGAATGTAGTGGGATGTTTCTGTTATTTACTTGAACTTGGTCTGGGTTGCTTAGAATAATCTATCTTTTTTAGCATGTTAAAAGCTGCATTTTTTGAAGCACTGACAGAAGTTTGTGTTTTCTTTAGGTCGCAATAAAACAGCAATAAGCAAATAAAAACTGGAACAACCTGTTTTTTTAAATATTGAATCTCTTAGGCTATCATGAAGGCCTTCACTTCAGAAGAATTATTAAAGACTGTGTAATCCGTAGGAAATAACTAGCTTAACTTGTTCTCTTACAGCAATTGCTGCTTAGAATTTAAAATATTAGACATACAATATTTTTTTAAATTGAAATGATTCTTTGAAAAAACATAGCTTTGAAATTTGGTATCTTTTTTTTCTTTTTTTAGTCCTTTCTGCACATGACTTAAATTTTGTGCAGGATATGCAGGAATATATTATACAATATAAAACTTTCAGTAGCAAGTTTATCAAGCTTTTGAAATGGATTGCAGTCATACACTCACAAAATGCTGAAAACAAATAATAGCAAGTATAATTCTAGTGACCATAACTCTATTTATCTTTTTTTTGTTTTTAAATTGTAAATGATAATTTACTATTGATGTGGAACAAGTTTGCACTTAGTGAGATAGTTTTTCAGCTTGTTCTACTTTTCCAAAGCATGATCAGCTATATGCTTTAAGTTATACATTCCTGACACTATCAAAAACATGCATCTGCAGGTTGTCATGTTTATTTTGTTGTGGTTTTCTTTTTTTCAATTAATTGCATCAACAGAAGGAAAAAGTATTATAAATAATTTAACACCTCTCCTTTTTATTTAAATAACAAAATTGTCTTTTCAAGATAGAAAATATTTGAATACTTCATTTGTAAGGTTAACTGGCTGACCATTTCATTTCTGAAAGTTTTTTTGCTTTTGTTTTTGTTTTTACACATACAAATGTTAATCCAAGCACACCTTAAAATTTAGAGATGTTGGCTAATTAACTTTATCATCACAAATTATTCTTTGAAGACAGAAAAACGGATTATTGGAAGTCTTGAGCAACTCAGATGTAGTGTCAGCTTTCAGAAAAATGAAATATATTTCCCTTGCCATTCAGTTATTTTAAGTAATTTAGAAGGAGGGAAAGGAAACACATCAAAGATTGTGAATATTTTCTGAGATCAATATACAGTGGAAGAAGAATCTACTAAAAACCAGAAGCACAAATTTATTGGACATATGAGCCAAACTATAGTTCTATGTGAGTAATTTCTGATGCTAATTTTTAGTTTCATTTTTATATTTTGATAAAGCTGTTAGACTTCAAAAATCAGTTCTATTATGTATGGATGTAAACTCAACCACTAAAATTTAGAGTCAAAAGAGGTGAATGCGTGATCCTTCTCATGAATCAGCCTTCAAATTAGATTGTGATCTAAGAGAATGGAATCATAGAATCATAGGATCACCAAGATTGGAAAATACCTCCAAGATCATCCAGTCCAACCATTCACCTACCACCAATACTTCACCACTAAACCATGCCTCTTAGTACAATATCTATTACAAATCACAGAATCACAGAATGGCCAGGGTTGGAAGGGACCTCGAGGATCATGAATCTCCAATCCCCCTGCCACAGGCAGGGCCACCAACCTTCCCATTTAATACCAGACCAGGCTGCCAGGGCCCCATCCAATCTGGCCTTGAACAGCTCTAGGGACAGGGCATCCACAACCTCTCTGGGCAGCTGTTCCAGCACCTCACCACTCTCTCTGTAAAGAACTTCCCCCTGACATCCACCCTAAATCTTCTCTCCCTCAACTTAAAACCATTTCCCCTTGTTCTGCAGTTATCTACCCTTTCAAAGAGTTGATTCCCTTCTTGTTTGTCGGCTTTCTTTAGGTACTGAAAGGCAGCAATGAGGTCACACCGCAACCTTCTTTTCTCCAGGCTGAACAAGCCCAGCTCCCTCAACCTGTCTTTGTAGGGGAGGTGCTCCAGTCCCCTGATCATCTTTGTAGCTCTCCTCTGGATCCTCTCCAACAGCTCCCTGTCTTTTTTATACTGTGGGCTCCAGACCTGGACACAGTACTCCAGATGGGGCCTCACAAGAGCAGAGTAGAGGGAGACAATCACCTCCCTGTCCCTGCTGGCCATCTAACCAACCTCTAAATGGTTCTTGAACACCTACAGGGACATTGACTTCACCACCTTGCTGGGCAGCCTGTCCCTGCACCTGACCACTTTTTCAGAGAAGAACTTGTTCCTTATGTACAACCTGAATCTCCCCTGGTGCAACTTGGGGGTATTTGATAGAATGTTTAGTACTTCTTGTTTTAAAATCATTGTTTAAAAGGCAATATTTTTAATGAAAACTCAGTGATCTTATTTGGGAAAATCGGGGCATATATTTGAGACAGACTTATTAGATATGGAAGAAGATGAATGAGCTGTGTACAACAAGACTGAACTTTGAAAACAATTGGATTGTGCATCTGTAGAACAATAAACTACACAATTATTATTTGGTGATGGGTATAAAAATTTGGAGTGAACTACAAGCTCGGAAACTGAGAATAAGACCCAATATTTTTCAATTTGTGTAACTGAAAACAGTCAAATATTTTTTGTTTATATTTTCACAGGCACCAAACTCTCAGGAAGAGTGCTTATAATAAAGTGCACTTTGAGAAAGTCCTCTATTCAATATTGGAAATGTTGAATATCTCTGAAAAAATAATCTTTTGTAGTAGAAGGGAGGAAGCATCAGGGCACTAGAAAGTACAGACCCGTTCAATTAAAAGCCCAACCTGGTGGTTTTATGCAATGAAAAGTTAATGGACTGTCTTGGTTTCCATAAAATAGTACTTTTTTTTATAATACGAAATGCTTCATGGATCTCATATGAATGTACCTAATGTTTCAGGAGCATTACCTCCTCTGAGCTGTAATCACAGTGTGTATCAATAAAGATAAAATACACTAGGACACTGATTCATTTGGATCAGCTGGAAAACCCATAGACAGAAACCTCTTTACTGATTTTCCAACCACTAAATTTATAGACAAGAAATCAAGAGAGTTCATTCTGAAAAAGAAAAAAAAGTGAGGGAGCACAGTTGCCTGCTGTAGCTAATAAGGAACTGGATTGTCTTCTCTGTTTCTTCCATAGAATATGCCATAATATTTAATAGATTCATACTCAAAGTAACTAAGTTATTACCAAGATTACTGAAACACCGCTTATATTTCCATTGCTGTTTTTTATTTGAGCACATCTTATAAGTAATTCTTTCCTAGACAATAGAAGTTTCATTTATATTTAGAGTTGGCTACTAGAAATTTCTTTTTTCTTTCTAGTAAATATTCAAAGTTAATGCATATTGCCCGAGCTGTCCTGAATTGGAATTTAAAAATAAGTCTTTAGAAACTTCAAATTAAGTTTAAATAGTGCTTCTGTGGATATTTCACATTTTGCAGTTGACCGTATGTTTTTTTCATTTCCTTTTCCTCTTGTTCATCCTCCACTTATATTTTGAAGGATTTTTAACATTTTCACCTTCATTGTCGTCTGATTAGACCTAATTTTGAACAATACCAAAAGTAGTTCTGTCTTTTCTTCATTTCCATATCTTAGTAGAAAACTTGTTCCATACTTTTCTTGAATAATAATGTAGTGTTTGTACTGGCATCTTTTCTCTTCTATGCATTTTCTACAATCCCTGCACTTTCTGTTGTAATTGCAGGTCATAATAAATGTATGCAGATTTTGAAGATGATTTGTTACTGAAATGAGTAGATAAATAATGCATTTCATATTTTATCTGTGATTTCAACTTAACCAGGATTCTAAAATCAGTTTTGTAAGCAGAAATCTTACAGCTATTACTGGTAAAATTGATTCCATTTTAGATTGTAGCTATAATCCTTGTTAATTTGTGGCCTTTCAGACACTTAGGACTGTTTCATCTTCCTTTGGAACTGTCCTTTAAGACCTATGAACCCTTAAAAAATTGTGGAATAAAGCAGTTTCTGTATTCCCATATGTTTCTGAAGCAGTCTTAGTGCAAATGCAATGATGATTTGGATTAAGTAACACACTGGAAAACAAGGAGGACCAAGGTTTTATTATCTTATGTAAATGCAATATTAAGATGCTGCAGTGTAACATAACTGTGTGGTTGGTCTATTCCTTTAGTAGAACTAAGGCATCTTTCTGTCTCATTGCAAAACTTTATGCAAACAGGTGTTTTTCACCCTCTGACACAGCATTCTGACCCATCCTCAGAGAGCTGGGAATTAGAATCTTTAGTTCTTTTTTCAGAACTCAGATGTCTTTCAGATGTCTTCCATTGTTTCTGACTGCTTTTAATCTATTTTATTGCTTTATTTAATAGAGTGGAAGACTGTACATGTAACAAACAAAGTGAAAAAAAAAAAAAAACCTCTGTGATTTTCCTGCAAAAATTTTCTTGAGTATTGCTCCTCTGGAATACTGTGTAAATTTTCAGAATTTATCTTCAGATTGATATTAGCACAGTAAAATTATGGACACCAAATCATTGTGAGATGCATAACGTATAATTCCTATATGCCTTCTTATTCAGTGGTAGTTGGATTTTAAAATTTCATCTTGGGTCTTATGAAGCCACTGTTTTGGTGTTTTTTTTTCATTTTTCCTTGGCGTTTACATCAGCTTACATCTGCCAACATTTCGCTCTTTGTTTTAACAAACAATTCTTTACATTCCGTTGCAGCTTTACCCAGATATTTTCCAGACATACAGAATAACTATAACCAGCACCTGACTACAACTGTCCCTTTATAAAAAGGAATTATTCTTCGCTGCAACAAAAGAAAATAACTTCTGACTGAACTTTCCACTGTGTTGCAGAAATTGTTGCTATTTAAACATACAAACAGAAATTTATTTTGACGTTTATAGCTTACCGTAAGATTAGAGACCTTTTTTTCTGTGACCAACATTACTGCACTTCTCTATGCCTTCATTACTCTCAAAACTGATCACTTTAATCTTCTGGTGACAGGCATTCTAGATAGTTGGCTAAATCATCTGCAGATGCTCATCATCTGAATGCTGCCATCAGAGCTGTTATTAACAAGACTCACTTTATAGTTCACATTTCTCCCTTTTGCAATCTGTACACTGGCTGAATTTTTGGCAGTGTATTGATTAGGAAGTAATGTAGTGCCATTTGAAAATGAATTGGGGGCAAGCGACCAATTCAAAAATATCTTCTTTCAGTTTTTGTCTAGCATATATATCTGGTTGAGCTTTTTTGTGTGTTTTGTTGTTGTTGTTGTTGTTGTTGTTGTTGTTTTTTGTTTTGTTTTTTTTTGTTTTTTTTCCTCTCTCTGTATAATACCTGCAGCTGGTTTTGTTGATTCTGTTTTTTTTTTCCATTGCATATTGATATTCAGTTTACTCTTTTCTCTTAATTGTCTGAACAGCTGATGGAACTCCTCTTCCTTTCTACTCTCCTTTTTCAGCCAATTGCTCTGTGATCTGATATAAACATTATTCTCAACGTTAGTTTGATTTTAAATTGCTGTTTGTTGTAAGTAGATTATTTTTTCATGACCTGTTTTACTGTTGTTGTGGTTGTTGCTTTGGTTTGTTTTTTTTTTTTTTAGTCAAAGTATTGAAAATTTTAAGTTCAAATCTGTTACATTCATAATTATGAACTCTTTAGAAGTGATCTTCTGGTCTACATAAGTGCACTTACACACATGCAAGTAGCATATCTATTTTATTGTAGTTACCTATTGTGCATTTACTGAATAATGTTTTTCAGTATATAAGTAACTAACTGCATACATGAATTGTTTGTTTGTGGAACTTCCTGATTTTCATGGCAACTATAATAATTGTGTACACAAATTAGAATTCACCTATGTTCTCATTTTTGTGTGAAGGATTGCAAAATTCATATATGAAGTTCTTAAGATTATATATTACAGGAACTGGATTTTTAAAATTTATGTTAAATTTGCATGGAAGTTGTTTTAGCAAAGTATTTCAGAAGTCCTTATAGAAATAACATGAAAAAATTTCTCTCTGTTTTCTTTTTTTTTTTTTTTTTTTTTTTTTTTGCAGAAGAATTCTACTTTGTCTGAAGGTACATGAATATATATTATATATATTAACTGTAGTTTGCATTTTGGTAGGCACTGTGCTAGTTAGTAGTCATTGATTTATGCCAAAAATGTTTGAAGTATAATGTCCACCAGGAATCAGTGATACAAACTTAAGCAATTATCTTTGCTTTTCTCTTCTTTTGTGCATACATGTATTTGCCAAGAACTACCCAACAACCAAAAATAGTTGGTTTATTTGTAGAAGAAGTTATTAATTTAGTGATTCAGCGTGTTACGTGACTCATTTTATGGCTTGTAACTTAAATTAAAATGTAGGATTCAGCTGACCTAAAGATCCTGCTAATACATGTTTGTAGTGTATCTTACTTTTTGCAACAATTAATAATGAGATGAAACTTTATGCATTTTGACAGTAGAAGTCATTTTTTTTCTATATTTGCTAGAAGGATGTGAATCTCCTCAAATAGCAAAATAAGTATCCAGACTCTCAGTGATGCAGCATGATATTTTTAGATAAAATTTGGGAAAAATAAACCAAACAGATGAAGTTCATAAAGGTATTTTGGATGCCAAGAAATCTATCTTGAATGATATGACTGTTTTCCTGTAGATAAGTATTGCAAGAGTATGGGGAGTTCTGTCCTTTCCACATTTATTCTTCAGTAGGCAATAATGTTGGAGAAAAATACAAGGAATGAAAATAGTGTTGTTGTTATTGTTATTATTTAATGGAATTAAATGAGTAAAAGTTAGTTAAGCTCGTATCTTCATATTTTAACTATAGCCAGTGCACTCATCTGGGTGTTAATCTTCAATGTACTTTGGACCGATGTCCTTCTGATGCCTCTTCTCAAACCTGAGAAGGAGAAAGTGTGGTTCTATTTGCCACACATTATACATTATGCTTATACCTAATGTTAAAAATTAATTGGGCAAGCTCAGAGGCACCTTGGGGAAAGGGTTCTAGACCCTTAATTCCAACATCTACATGTCAGCCAACCCAGTTACTAGAGAATAGTCATGCTTTGCTTCATTTATATTCCTTCTGGCTTTAAGATTCTTCCTGTACTCACAGAAACAATGGAAGCTGCTTCCCAAATACTTGTAAAAATGTTGTGTGCAACTTTCTCAAAAAAACTCTGCAAGGCCAAAAGCATCTAGAAGCTTCCTTTGTGACTTGATAAGTGCTTTTAATCATAAAAGCACTTGACCAGTACCACATCTTCCTCTTCACTCCACTCTGTAAACAAGTTCAACATGTCCCAGCTGTCACAAGAAATGTCTTGACTTTCTCATAAGGACAGTGTTCAGGTGCTTACAAAATTCTGTTTCTTTGGACTCTGCTGTGTCTGAACATCTCAGCTTATACAGAATTTCTTGACAATTTCAGCAAATATTTTATTTTTGCAAGCTTTCAGCATGACTGTGGGCTTGCCTTGACAGTGAGCATTTGGCTGTGTCTGAACTATTTTGTTGGATTTACAACTTTAAAATCTTAGCATATAGGAGATAAATATAGTATATCTCCTAGTTTCCCATAAGATACAATTTTCCATGCAATTTTGTTTTCTTTTAAGTTCAAAAGCTTGAATCACTGCAGAATGACTGCTTTGGAAGGACATGTTCCTCTACAATGCTATTTTCAGACGCTGATTTTTTCCATGTATAAATTCTATTATGTTTACTACTCTGTAAATTATCAGCCAAAGTGTGAGAATAGCAAGGGAATAAAATGCTTAAAGGCTCAAGACATATTTAGTTACATTCTATAAATTAGTAGTCTGCATTGTCCAAGCTCTGGCTCTACCAGAATTGTATACCATAACAGATATGCCATTTCTGTGTGGATAGAAAGCATTAAACAATAATTTAACAAAGTTACATTGCAATTGTCTTAAAAAATGGTGTATCAAAGTGAAGAAAGACATACAAAAAGAGAAACATGCATTACAACTATTTATTTATAAAGAAAGTATGAAGTGTTGAAAAACTGGGCTTAAGCCTTGAACTTTAATTTTTGTTCTTTGATAGACAAAGTACAGTAGATTAAAGCAATACCTTTTATTGAATCAACAAAGAGCGGTCAGGCTTTGAGACCAGCAAGGTTGCATCTTCAGTTTTCACCTTATTGATCTTGCCCACTGTTTCTTACAGGCCAGATCAACTACAAATATTTCCCACATGCCTTGGATGATACCTTTCTTCCTTTGAGGTTTAATGTTTCTTTTTGTGATCAATAGTAAAGAGAGACTTTGTGTGGAGAACTACAATGAAAAAATGCAAGGAATGGAATACGTTTATATTAGCTATTGTTTGGCTGATTATCTCAGAATTTTATTTATTTATTTATTTATTTTTGACAGTCAAAAGTGTTATTAAATGTAGAAGAAACTCCTTTGTATTGCTTCAGTATATTGCAGTGTTCCTTTTGGGCTGTGTTTGGAGACAGAGATTTCACATTAGACTGTGTGAACACAAAACGCTCCCATCAAAAGCACAGTACTTAAAAGCATTAAAAACAGTCTAACCTTATTCCCTTCCTTCTGCTCACCCCACAAGCCAATGTCTTTTCTTTTCTTTTTTTAATTTAACCTTTCTACTGTCCAAAGAACTACAATATATTATAGCTTCTAAGTCTAGCTAACATTTTTTTTATCCGCATCAGCACATTCACAATTATAAGAATTTTGCATTCTTCTTCACTTCTACTTCAATGATTGCAGTTTTTTAAATGACCACAGTTTTTAAAGTGATTCACGTACTATTCAATTACAGAACAAAACAGTCAGCTTCTGAGCATGGTTTTTGTTCATTTGTGCCAGGCCAGGTGAAATGAAATTTAGTGGATCTTGAACAAACTTGGTAAGTCTAGCTTTTTATTTAGCACATGATAACTAAAGATCCAGTCCTCCGTAGTTGGCTTACAGTACAGGAAGGAAAGGAGAGAGAAAGCAAATAAATCTGTCATCAGAAATACCACCTGGAAGAACTGGTGAGATATGGCTATAATAAATGTCTAAGTACCTGATTGCTTGGATATAGGACAGTGCAACTGTTGCCCAAAATCCTGTGTCTCCAACTCCATTCTTGCAATGTGTTAATTTCTAGAAATTATATTAAAAAATTCTACTTGAAAATTAACATATTTACAACAACATTTAATTACTGAGCATTGTGCTAAATGTACTTAATAATTTTATTTATTTATTTTCATTATGTACTTGTGTTTCAACTCAGCACAAGCAAATTCTCATTTTGTTGCTAAATTAAATGTGCAGAAGTTCTGGATTCATTATATTTTAAACTAGTAAACAACTCCTAATAGTTAATTTAACATCTTCCATGTTGCTTCAGTATAATTAAATAATTAAGTTATTGTTAAATTTTATTTAACTTGAAGGGATAACATTTAAACTATGCCGTTGTTGGAATGGATGGATTTTGGCATTTCTGTTTAAGCATCTACTCACAAACTTCGTGTTTTGCAGACTGGGATGACGTACATCCTAAAATCTTTTAATAAAATGGCGTGACGGTTCTGCTTTAATGTCTGGGAACACATATACCTAGCTGCAGAAAAGAAATGAATCTGCTGAGCATCAAGGATCTCCTGAAAAAATATGGAGTTACCTTTGGAGGAAACAAACCCAGTAATTCCATGGTCCTGAAAATAAGAAATTATGCACTTAGGATAATAAATATAAATTTTGACAATGCTTTATTTTAATGGCACATGAATTAAAACTGCATTACAATGAAATTGCTGCAGAACATCCACATTAATATCAAATGAATTCATTATGACCAGCACAGTTACAATGAATACTAAATGAATTAATAATAATGAACCATTTAAAGTGTTACCTAATTGTTTTATTTCATTTTTATGTATATTTTTGTCCAAATTTAACTGTTAGGTTAATAGAGAATGACATGAAGTAATTCATTTTAGCACTGTTTGTAAGTGATTACTTTCACACCACATTCAGTCAAGTCTAGTGCATATCCAGCATTGATCAAATGTCTTGAAAAGACCCACCTATTGCCCTGGGTATTTTGAAACATGTTGATGCAAAATGATCAGCCAAGATGTATTAAAGATTTAACAGCTCTTAATGGTTGGCGATAATGGTATTCCCTGAAATTACAGCACATCTTTCTTCACAGAATCCCAGGTGTTTTACACAGGTGGTTTTTAAAAATATCTTACAAACACAGAAAATGTGGGGAAGCATAGTAGGTGATTTGCCTGTGACAACACTTACTTTGCAGCAGAAACCTATGGAAAAATCAGTTCCTCCCAGAAATTCTCCTTGTTTGTCAGTCTGACCACTAAGCTGTTTCAACACCTCTCATTCTTTGCATTAGATGTATTATGATGTTGTGTTTTAAGTTCTTGCTCATAAATGATTAGTGCACATCATACAGTCATATAAGCCATATTTTGTACCATTTTAAATCACATTAGGAGTGACACCTACAAAGATAATGTGCATTATCTTTCCATTTTGCATAAGCAAGTTGTATGCCCCTCTTCTACCACATTAGAGAACACCCACTGAAGATCATCATATGCAATCTGAGAAGGTGGTAGTTTTTTCAATGGTTAAGAACAATAATTTTTGCTAAAAAATTAGTAATAGTAGGCGAAAAAGACTTTGCCTCATGAAATATATATTTTTTTAACATACTAATTAATTGTACTTCTAGATGAGGCATCCATATGAAGATTTATTTTACCTTAAAATAGAAAACAAAAAATGCATGTTAATTAAGCTGTTTGGTAGCACATGTAAAGAATGGTAATGGTTGTAAGAAAAGTGTAAAGATAGATAACAAAATTTTAAGTTTAGTATCCAGTCTTCTGAAAGCTTGTTGGAAGTTTCTGGATAAGTGGAAACCCAAGGCACTTTCAATCAAGAAACAAGGTAATGTATTTTTAAAGCAAATTATTTGCCATTGTTTTCTCACCAGTTTTTAGGAAGAAAGCATTTGCATTCTCAAATATAGTGAGTGCTTATTTATTCCCTTATTTTACTATGAACTCTAAGACTTTTTTTTCTTTTGTGTGTTAATTATTGCTTGCTTCATTTGAATATTTTAAGACGCAAAGATCTTTTAACTTTAGAGGAGAATTAAAACCTTTGGAAAAGTTTAAATTTTAAAGTCTTTTCTTTGAAAATATTGAATCAAGTGGGTCTGTATTGCAGAGCAGTACAGAGATTTTATTTACTAACAGCTGCCATTCATTCATGTTCCAAGTATGAAGCAGTAGTGAAAATAGATAGGCTATTCATTTCTATTTCTATTTTTATTTTTTCCTTGAAAGAAACCTGATTCACTTGATACTTTGAACATAGCCAGATTTAGGCTATGAATTGTGCAAAACTGTCACTAGGGTATTGTTGGGGAGTCCCCTACAAAAAAGGAGAAGACAGCAGGTAACTTGCTGGTACACCTGTGAAGCCTGCAGTACAGTAACAGTGACTAAAGGACGAAGATCAAACAGGGTATTTGAAGCAAGGAACAGGTAGTATAAACCTGTTCAATGAGGGCCTGAATGCAGATTGCACCCTAGAGCTATCATTTAATGGTTGTATTTCCATAGGTTCAGGGTCTGTCTCATTCTACACATAACATCAGTACAATAAAAACTGGCAAATGGTTACACAGGGACGTGGGAGGAGGAAGATTCATCCATCTTCACTCAGTTAGTTAATAAAAATGAGGTACAAATGTACTGCCGAGGAGAAGGAAACTTGCCAATTCTCCAGTAGTGCCATTTACTTTCATCATTCCTATGCTATCATCTTCTTTTTTAGCTGTGTCTGCAAACAGATCTTACTCCAAGATCTGGAGAAATTAATCAGTTTTATATTTCTAAAACTGGAAGGTGATTGGAAGAAGTGGTAGATGCAAGGAGATGAAGCAGCAGTCATAGTGCAGAATTGAATGGGAGAGCTTTCTGTCTTCCTTTCTTCCTTCTGTCGACATTTCCTCAGAACCCAGAGAATCTATTACAGAATGTCTAAAAAAAAAAAAAAAAACAAATTAAAAAAAAAGGAGAAAATTCCCTGCAGATTTATCTTTTCCCTAAGGGGTCTTTTGATACTACAACTGTTTTGTAGTATAAAACCTGTAATTAGCTATTTGGGTTTTGTCTAAACGTGGGGGTACTTGACTTTAATTACCAATCAAATCTAACACTGCGTCTGTATTCATGCACTCATCAGTACTAACTCACACATACAAACCTTCTTTCATCTGACAACAATAGAAAATTCTTTTTATTTGTTGTCACTCAATTCTAATTGAAAATAACAGATGTTGCTAAGAAAGTTTGAGTGTTATGTTTATAATAGTTTTCAGTGCAAAGCATCCACATCCAAAGAGAAGAGAAGGAGGTAGGGTTTAGGCTGGATTTCATGCTTTTTATACTTAAATCGTAAGATTTGGGGCAGAAGGAGGGTGACTAGGCATCTTCTTGGCATATGAACTTGACTGGTAAGCAGTAGTTATGTAGTCTGTATATCATTTCCATGGTGTCATTCCATACTGCTGTAGCTTGGATCATATTTCTTCTCCATCAGATTCATAGACATGAAAAAGGACATCTTCAGGAGTGGGAACAGAATGAAGGCATCTGTGAAGGCCAAAGGGGTCTTCTTTCCTGTTAAAACATCCATTCTCTCACACATAGATTTTGTGGGATCAAGTTAAAATGGGAATTGGGCACTTAGCTGGTGAAAATTTTTATCTATTTCTCAGCCATGACCTTTTCAAAATATGCATCTCTTGGCCACATCACATTCTGTCTAGTTTGTTTTTTCTTTAGAAAAGAATGTTTTTTTGAGGAGTTAAGTGCAGTGAGACAGACCTATGGCCATGAGCATTTCCATGCTTCCTGTGATTAGAAATGCTACAGTCCATGAGATCCCATTTCATAAAATTATGCATCACACAGTATCCAAAAGGTGCCAGTCCTGATGAGCATTATCAAAAACTAGAATGAATAGGTGTCCAACCTTTTGGGTTGCCTGGGCATCAACAAGTGAAGAGGAATTGTCTAGGGCCACATCTATGCTGGTCCAAAAGTAATGCCTTCTAATTATTATCTGTAGAAACTACAACAAAGTGCACAATAACATTATTTGATAGAGCAAATTCATAGCTACAAAACATTGTTTTCAACACAGTCACCACCATAAGCTGTGTCTTTTCACCAGCAATGGACCAGAGCACACCTGCTGCACTGCTAACAATCTGCACTAGTGGAAGGGATCTGTTATAACCACTGCTGAAACACACCACCCACCACTCACCGTGCTCACACCACTGCTTGGTCTTCAAGAACGTTCAGCAAATGTTGATAAATGTCACTGGGTGCCATTTTTTCCATATGGAAAAATTCAGTGACACACCCTTTCTTCATCTACACTTCCGTGTTGGACACCATTCTTTCAGACTGCTCCTCTGCTGCCATCTGTCATGTGGCAGCAATATATGAGTGGGAAGGTTCAGCCTTTATTGCCATATTACCAACATCCTCCTGTTAGTGTGGTCTAATATAACAGAATAGGAGATATTACCTTATGAGCAGCTCTCATAAAATATTTAATATAGTTAACTTATATAAGTGACAAAACTTATTTTAGTTTTTAATGTTTTTTAATTTAAACTCATAAATAAGAGATCAACAAAACCATAAAACTAGCGGAATATGTGACCTCGTTTCTGTGAAATGATTGCATAAGTCTGGTTTGATGTAATTGGTTGCAGTTCTTAGTGAACTCTCAAGGTGTTCATCAGAGTTTTTTATGACATTTTACTGTACTTAATTCTTGAAAACAATTGTTCACAAAAGTACATACTGTCAAAAAGCAGTGACGTGAATGATGTGTGATTGTGAAGCGAGGGATATTTTTTTCTGACAAGAAAGCGCTTATAAAAGTCTGGGAAAGAAACACGCTGAAATTTTGGATCCCATCCACCCCATTCGAAAATTCTTAGGTAATGAATTTATGTTGCTTGAAAATGGAGTCACAAATAAAGCAGAAAATTGATTTAATTTTTTTTAAATTTTTTTTGCAATCTTGAAATGTATTCTCAAATTCCTTTATAAAAACAGAATGCACAGCAGTGTATTTTTCAGTGTTCACGGGTCTGTGTTTAGCCAGTGTATCAAAATCCATAAACTTATTTGCCATCACTTGAGTTAGCACTGCACCCTCCTTGTGCCCTGATTTTAGTCCAGATGGAGTTAACAGTGCACCAATATTCAGTCAGTTCTGAGTGACAATTCTGCATGGAGGGCAAGCCTGGGCCACCGCCATGGTGGTGTAAGGCAGGGGGCAGATACACTGCAAGCTGAGCCAGGCCACATGCAGTCTACAGGCTGTGGGCTGGACACGCCTGACCTAATTGCTCTCCATCTGTTTTCATTAAGCTGGTAAAAATAATCATTTTTAATTGACTTCTCTCTTTCACACAATATTTATGTGCACATATAAAATGTGCTCTCTCAAGCCTTGCATCTGTAACAAATCAGCCTAAAGACAATATAACTGCACCAACCAACCAACCAAAAAAAAAAAAAAAAAAAAAGCCAGGAAACAAAACAAAACAAAAAACAAAACAAAACAAAACAATTTGTTTGCGGAAGGCTAGGAAGTAGTGCAAACAATCAGTCAATGATTCCTTTTTTAGATTGACATCTATTTGGCCTTTCTGCACATTCATAGACAGAAGCTTATTTGCTCTATGATTCTTGCACAGGAGCAAGCTTCAGATTGGCCTTTTGAATACAATACTCCCTGCTTCTCTTGTATGTTGTTGGGATTCAGTCCTGTCTGCTATCACAACAGCTGCTGGAAAGAGGAAGAAAAAGGAAAAGAAAAAGAAAAAGAAAAAGAAAAAGAAAAAGGAAAAGAAAAAGAAAAAGAAAAAGAAAAAGGAAAAGAAAAAGAAAAAGAAAAAGAAAAAGAAAAAGAAAAAGAAAAAGAAAAAGAAAAAGAAAAAGAAAAAGAAAAAGAAAAAGAAAGAAAAAGAAAAAGAAAAAGAAAAAGAAAAAGAAAAAGAAAAAGAAAAAGAAAAAGAAAAAGAAAAAAAATCAAAGGAAAGAAAACATAGAAAGAAAATGAAAAAGAAGAAAAGGTAAAAGGAAAAAAATAAAAAAAATAAAAATAAAGAAAAAAATATTTAAAAAAAAGAAAAAGAAAAAAGAAGGGAGAGGAGAAGGGAAAAAGGAAAAGAGAAAAGGGAAAAGGGAAAATGGAGAAGGGAAAATGGAAAAGGAAAAAGGAAAAAGGGAAAGGGGAAAACAGAAAAGGAAAAGAAAAAGGGAAAAGGAGAAGGAAGGAGAAGGAGAAAGGAGAAGGAGAAGGAGAAGGAGAAGGAGAAGGAGAAGGAGAAGGGAAAAAAGAAAAAGGAAAAAGGAAAAAAGGAAGGGAGAAATAATCACTCATAACTTACGAAATAGTTGCAAGCAAAATCATGTTTTTGTATCTTCACCAAAATATCTTGCTACCTGCAAAGAGGACTGAGGTCCTATGGTGGGCTGTACTTTATGGAGAAGAGATCTCTGAAGCAGGGCTCATTGAATCCTGAGTACAGTATGACATGATTTGGCATGTACACTGATGTGAAAATCATAGAGTACAGATTTTTCTCTATTTTTGGTTGACTTGTATCTGCTACTGATACTGGCATGAAAAGGCCAATAAACCAAATTAACAGCAACTACTTTTATCTAACCTATTTTTGTATAATCATGATTTGGCATCACATCCTAAATATTTGGTAAGAATTAAATCCAAAGGACTCTTGAATTATTAAGATCTTGTGTATTCTGTCACATGTGCTCATTTGTTTATTTTGAACAGGGATGGATTCCTCAATTCTTATGTGTGGAGACTTTTAATATCTTTTGTCAGTGAACAGAAATTACTCCAATCGCCAGCTCTGTTTTCTTGTCGTCGAGATGCTGAGAAACTTTCATCAACCCTTACTTGTTTGTAATTATTGAGAACAAGCAGTAAGGCAAAAAGTCTTAATACGTGAATAAAATATTAGGTTAGAAACATAGTTAATATTAAAGTATGTAGTAAAATGGAAAGATGGCTAATTCTGCCAGCAAAGCATAAATCAGTGACAGAATCATAGAATCATAGAATTACAAGGTTGGAAACGACCTACAAAGTCATCTAGTCCAACCATCGTCCCACTATTATACTACTACAAGCCACTAAACCATACCTCATAGCTCCTCATCCAGATGCTTGTTGAATATTGCCAGGGACAGCAACTCCACCACCTCCCTGGGCAGGCCATTCCAGTGCCTGACCACTCTCTGAGAGAAAAAGTTTTTCCTTATGTCTAATCTATATCTCTTCTGGTTCAACTTGTGGTCATTTCCTCAGGTCCTGTGTGTTGCCTGGGGGAATAGGCCAAATCCCTCCTCATCACAACTTCCCTTCAGGACACTGTAGAGTGCAATAAGGTCTCCTCTGAGACTCCTCCAGTTTTCATATTTCACTGAAAGATGCTAAAGATTGAAAATCAAGCATGGTAATTCTTTAGTCTCATTCTCATTTAACCTCAAGATTGTGTATTAAAGAAATCAGGTTGACTGTGAGTAAAGACAGTAAGTGTCTTTGATAGATATTGATAGATATAAGGAAAAGATGTTCCTTTAGATACAAGGAAAGTCTTTTACAATGAGGATGGTGAGGTTTTGGAATAGGTTGTCCATAGATGTGGTTGATTCCTCATCCCTGTAGACTTTCAAAACAAGTTTGGACCAGGCTCTGAGCAACTCTAGCTGTGGATGTCCCTTTTCATTGCAGGGAAATGGGACTGGATGGCTTTTAAAGTTTTCTTCCAACTCTGAGGATTCTATGATACTATGATTCTATCATTCTAAATGGAAGGGAAACAAGGAAAGAGATATTTCCATTTATTACCATTTATTTAATTCTTGTTTACCACATCCACCTAATTGAATTTAATTTCTTTAAATTGAATAATTGATATTTTTAGGGATTCATTACACAGTCTTGAAATAGTAAGGTGACTGCTCTCCCTCTCAAGAAACAGACAGCAGCATGCTTTCATTTCTGCTTTTGCTACTGGTGGTCCCTCTAGGAGATGACACAGCTATTAGCTAGGGTTGTATAAACCTTAAGAATTTAAGCTTATATCTTCTGCTCACCACGTTCTGTGTAAATATGAGTGGCAAACAAATGTTTTACAAGAAACAGAAGTAGTTTTTACTAATTTAAGAAAAGGTGTCTGTAGCATATACTTTAGAGAAATAAATACATCACCTTGCTGCAAAAATAAATAAATAAATAAATAAAAAAGCAAACCACATAAAAACCACATGAACGATTTGTTTATGTTACAGGAAAAAATGCAATTTCTCCTCAAAATGTCAGTAACAATATTGTTTATTAGGTTCCAGGTGCAAAGGCTTGCTTGATGAAGGGTGGATACATGCTGAATTTCAGATAGTAAAGCATGCAGTCTAGAAAGATGAAGAAATTAACTATTCATAGAAATAAATAATAATAATGCCCACAATTTTCCTTTGGTTATATATGTATACATATATGTAGCCCAAATCCTTCTCCGAAGGGCTGCTTTCAAGGAGATCTTCCCCCAGTTTGTATAAATACCTGGCATTGCCCCGACCCAAGTGCAGCACCCTGCACTTGGCCTTGTTGAACCTCATTATGTTCATGTGGGCCCACTTCTCCAGCCTGTCCAGGTACCTCTGGATGGCTTCCCTTCCCTCCAGTGTATCAACTGCACTGCTCAGTTTGGTGTCATCTGCAAACTTGCTGAGAATGAAATCGATGTCATCATCTGTGTCACTGATGAAGATGTTGAAGAGCACCAACCCCAAGACCAACTCCTAAGGGATACCACTTAGTGTTTATTGTTCATGCACACTCACAAGTTCCTGCTCTTAGATGGGTGGTTTACTGTCCATCTCATTTGGATGTAGGACTAAGGAGATAGTCTTGAACTTATCCAGAGAAGGTACTGGAGATAAACACACATTTGGTGGGGAGAAGTATGGATATTAAGAAGGGGTTGGGAACAAAGCCAAATTGCAAGATATGTCCTTTCTGCTAGGCAGTGGGACAAGCTGATTTATAATATTCACTGTCCTAATTTTTCAAGTGGAGTCACTTCCCAGCTGTTTCTTGAACACAAAACTTGCAGACACAGAAAATATCTGATTTCTTTAAGATGATTACTAAGAGATGCAATTATATCTCAAAATTTTAGCAGTCTTCCATTTCTCGTTTGTTTTATCTAGTTTGACCTAGGCCTTTTTTAAGAAATCTTAATTTCTTTTGGCATGAAATTCTGGACTAGACCTTCTTTGCCATCAATATGTTTTCAGAGATAATTTTTTGAAGAGAAAACTTTTCCACAAAGAAGTTGTAAATAATCATGAGAGGAAAAAAAAAATAATACCAAATGATGCTTACTGCTATAAAGTGTATTAACTTATTGGGTTTACACGCATTATATCTTTACTATTGATGACACTTTTTTGGTTGCAAAAAAATTTGCAAGAAGCCTTGATCACCTCTATAATTCACATAAACTTCTTGTAAAGCAAGCTTAATCAGTGTATAATGGAATGAAAATACAGTGAACTAATCAAAGCCAAATGTATTGTTATGGCTGGAAATTCATTCTCAGACAATTCATGTTTAGTGTGCTCCAGAAATTATTTCAAACCAATAGTGAAATAGCTCCAAATGAGTCATGCACCAAGATGTACTCACTGTTTTGCCCTCTAATTCTGTGGTGACCTAGAGCCCAGAGTGTTATATATCCAACTGTCACTTCAGAATGCATCATCTGCAGCTTGATTGCTGAACTCTCAGCCTAGTTAGGTTTTCACTGTTGTCATCTTCCTATGGATGTTATGAGAGAGTGTTATAGAGGGATAATGGTCTTCTTAACTAATTGAGGAAAATCAAGTGTAGATAGATATTTTGGGGGTTTTTGGCAGTCAATGGGAAAGGGAAAACTTTTAGCACTGCAGAATGGTAATCAGGTATTAGACCACTACTGGGATTAGAAAGTAGACATCTGAAGGAAATTCATTCTTACCCTGTATAATTTAATAAACAGAAAGCTCTAGAGGAAAATATCTGGCTTTATGATAACACAATTCTTTTGACTACTTTTTTCCCTGACATTGTCCATTTGAAGCCAGCTAACCACGAGGACACAATGATCTCTCTAGGGTCCGCAATAGAACAAGCAGAAAAGTCATCAAGCACACAAAAGACCAATACAAATTAAATTTCACTGTCATTGCTTGGATGTTTTCCCTTTCAGTTGGCATACACTGATTAGAAAGGCTGAATGTTGTTTAACGTGCCCATGCTCAAACTGGGAGTTTGCAGTGCATACAGTACTCAGGACTCTGTGCCTAGTCACTGGTGAATTTCTGACACTCCCATAACAATCAGCATCTGTACTTAAACGCTTAAATCTACTTTGTGCTTTTTACTTTCAGAAGGTGCAAAGAAACTGCAAACACAGACGGAGTGATGCTTGGGTTGAGGGTGTCAGTGACAAGGCAGGCAGTTCAGCATGCTAATTGCTTCTGCTACTTAGAAACATCTGGAGCTAAAACGGAACTATATAAAGCTAGATGGAATTGCTGCAGAGCTCCTTTCTGACTTACACTTGCATATAAAGCTATTTTGATGTTGCATTTGGCATGTAGATGTTTTTTTTTTCCCTCTTCAGAAGAGATGCATTTTGTTTCAATGTCTAGAACACACAGAAACAACATAGAAACAAACTCAAGGAAGAGAGTTTTAAAAAGATGGCCATTTAAATCCTAGCCCCAACAAATGTCTCTGCAGAAGGAGTCTGCAAAAGACCACCCACAGATCCTGGTATTTCACAGTGTGGCAGCTCCAATTGACATTTCTTGTGATCAGGATTCATTTTCTTGTGTTCTGAACATAGGACTGGTGAGCAGCATTTGGTAAGTGACCTTTTTGGCAAGACTGCCAATTTTCTCCAGTTAAGATATTTTCTTGAGCAAAGATTTCTTTTTGTCAAGATCAGTCAATTCTGAATCTTAGTGAACACTGGAGGTCATTTATTATCACCAATAGGAACAGCATTCCATTTGTTTCATTAAATTTTACCTATAGCGTAAGGTCAGAGCTGAATTTCTCTATTTTCATTACCATTGATATGCATGGTGGTGCTTGAGCCAGTGGAATTTTCGCTGAAGTAAAATGAAAATTAATAGAAAAGGAAAAAAGAGCTAAGCATTAAAAGACAGAGGAACTTTCCCTTCCTCTGCAAACTGTGATAACAATTAAAAATATAATGTCACTGAGTGGCCCACTCAGCTAAATGGAAATTAAAAAAATGATTTGAGAATAGACTCATAGTTGTAGCCAGGATATGATAGAAAAGGAGTCATCAGGAGGGTAAAAAACAGATATTTTCTTTTTTTTATTATTTTTTTTTAATCTTGCCCGTTGTCAGTCCTATTTCTTATTTCTCTAGTTTTAATGATCAGTGCTGAAGGAAGCTTCTGATTGCTGTATCTGTCTAGCAGGTTGATATTGCTGTTATTCCATGTTTATGAAGTCTATCTTTTCTGTAAATGCATACTTTTGCTACTCATCACTAGAAGGTATATGTAAAACTGTAAAGTAGATGCATAAGGGGCAATAAGCGGAAAGAAAGTGACACAAGTTATTTCTTTTATCAGTCCACACTAGTATCAGTCTTTTCTGAAAACTTCAGTGTTGCCCCAGATTCATTCTTGTCTTTCTGATGCATGCATTTAAGGAGAGCTATTATTTGGAATATTAAAGCCTCTTTTTTAAGAAATAATAAGAAATCTGTTTTCATCCTTTCTGTTTAATTTATTTTCTAATATTTTTCAGATATCTTTTTTCATAAGGAAATTTATTTATTTATTTATTTATTTATTTAGTGGAGAAAAACCTGCTGCTCTAAACCACATTACGCATTACCAAAAAAGGACTCAAGGGCTAAAATCCTGGACATTTGGCAATATGAGAAATCTCATCCACTTTCTTCTGAGGAAAGGAATTCTCAATTCAGACTGCCCACATTTTTTGAAGATGGACAACTGCTGCTGAAGTAATGGTGTGACTGCATTGAGTCAAGAAAAGAAGTTGTATGGAGTACACATATTGTGTCTGAACCACTGTATATCTGAACATGCAGAGTAGCCTGGGAGATGAACAGGAGTTTCAGGAACACTTAGTACTTGCAGATGAGTACAGAGGGGGTCAGCGGGAAGTGTGCCCAGCTGGGTTTGGGGCTGGTCTAGACTGGAGGATTCTTTTGAGTCAACATTCTTGATTTTAAAACTGGCCAGTGTTACAGATGGTGAAGTCACCTGTCAGTCTGGTGATTGTGAAAATATTTCTTCTTCTGACAGGAAACAAAATATACGTTCCTTGCTGATATTCTGTAGAGTTCTAAGAAGGTAAACTTTTGCAGCTGAACCACTTCTAAGGAAGTCCTTCTGGTATTTTAACTTGGCAAGGCTAGGGAACTTTTCCTTTTTGTGAAAACTGGGGTTTGCTCTTCAAGCAAGGATAGAAACTCTTCCTCCTCTCTGTCATGTTCCCCCTCTCCTTCAGCAAGCCTACAGTCCTCAAATGACCTATTCCTGGGTCATGGGGACATTTCTCCTTGCTATATACCAACTTCAAGTGCATGGCAAGTGAAGGGTGTTGTAGAAAAAACTTTAATGCATGGATATGAAATATCTTTCAAAATTTGAGCATGACGTTTATTATCTACCCAATTTCATATTAAAATCCAGTGTCATCATTAGAAATCTCTGCAAAAAGTAACCAGCACTGATTTTATGTTCTTTGCCATAGAATTTTTAGTCAGTATTAGTGTTTTTGCCTTACTGTAATCCCAATGATGTCTCTCATGCAGAGCTTTGAAATATTTTAATAATTGCTCCAAACCACTCTGACTGACAGAGTTTTGAGAGAATGAACCCTGTAGAAATGCAGTGATACATTAATATGTGCACCTACCCACTTTTGAATCTTGCCTGTGGGTCCATAACTGCACATCTTGTGTACTTGGAGAGGAGGAGAGGAGACTTCTACTTGAATACTTTGGGTGACTACCGCTCTCCGGCACTTTTTCTGTACAAACAGTAAAGTTTTTGATCACAGTTTCTTTAAACCTGCTCAGTGTATTCTTTTGTGCCTCTTTAAATTAGGAGATAAAAGCAGTTCTTCAAGCCTTTTTATGCAAGTACTTAACTATTTTATATTTTCTCTTTTGGGAATATATTTTTAAGTTCAGTTAGTGCAGATAGGCAAAAGAAAACTTGTTCCAATTTTTAAACATTTAGTAGGATGTTCAGTACTCTACAAGAAATACAGATGCATATCAGGACTTAAAAACCTGTCCAGCTCAATTCAGCTAGAAAAAGGAACAGCCCCCGCACTATTTTTCTAGTCATTCCTTTTCAAGAAAATCTCTCTTTAGTTACTCATTTCTTTTCCCCATGGTCAGGTTGGCTGCATCTCTGAACACTTGTAAGTACTGTATGTTCTGACATATCCTGAAGTCATGCATTAGCACCTTTTCATTCAGCAAAGGGTGAGAACAGATATCTTTTGGCAGCTGACAGCAGGGAGCAGGCAGAAAGAAGGAGAGTGAAGCTGTAGGACTAGGACACTGTGGTGGCCTAGTGGCTAACATGGCTAATGTACCAGCTGTGAATAACCTCCTTTTTTTTTTCCTTTTTCTTTTTTTTTTATCCCATCCACCTAACAGATGTCTCTCTGTCATTGTCATGTCCTCAAGCTATCCTAGTAAATGATTTGTGTATTATAAGTGAGTCACTAAGGTGGCAATTGAACCTCTTCACAGCTCAAAATTGTTGATGTGTGCATAGAGTGGGGGTGTGTGTGAGAAAAAGAGCAGGAGAGAACGGTAACAAGGGAAAGAGGGAATGAGGGAGGGAGAGAGAGAAGGAAAAGAAATGTCAAGGTTACCTTGCTTTGCCTGGAGAACTGAAAGGGAGGGCAAATTAACTGCTGACTCTATTTGGCCTTTTGGATATCCTGCAATGAGACAGCTCCATCCTACTCCAGTGGATGTACATATCACTTCGAAAGATTAAAAAATGAAGAATGCAGTGATCTGTATTGTATATACACTTTATCCTGTGGAAAGAATGTTAATAAATATACTGAGAGATTGCAAAGTTTGCCAATATAAATAATGTGGCATTTCAAACTCTGTCAGTAAATGTAATTGAATTTTTCAATGTAAAAATATAGTTCAGTTATAAACTGGAGTTATGCTTGACATTAGTTGGGCATTAAGAGATATTAATTAGATACTGCTCAGTTCTTCTTTCTGATTTCTTTATATTAAATGAATTATTGGGAAAGAGGAATTTGCAGGCGTGCAATTTAGAGATTTTTATTCTTGAAAACAAGCTGCCTGGTAATTTTTAGTGGGGAAATAAATGTCTTTTCAAAAACCCTGTCAGTGTGCTGTCTGAAACATGCTCTTCCCAATATGAACACAATATGGAAAAGCTAATCCATTATAATACTTTGTAATGATAATAAGCTACAATGAACAAGTAGCCTAGGGAAAAAGATGGTAGTAGTCACCTTTAAACAGAAAGAGAATAGCAAGTAATTGTACATTTTTACAGTAGGCTGATGACAACATTTCCTGTGACTTTGAACTTACTTTGGCTGTCACTGTTCTGACAAACATTCTGCATATCAATCAGAGAGTATATTTCCTGCATGCCATTTGCAGCATAATGTATAAAATTTACTTATGTGATCCTTACGTATAGTCATGCTGTTTATATGTAAATATCTGAGTCTCCACATGCAGCTAATACTGCAAAGGCAGCATTTAACCCTTCCACCATTGCAGTGACCTGTGTCTACTGGTGTCTGTGGACTGTTGCCCTTCTATATCTGGGTTAATCATCAGCCATTTGTACTGCTCATCATGATGTTTTCCTGCAGAATCTATACACAGTCCCAAGGTAGTGTTAGACATAGCACAAAATTTTACTAATGTTGAATCATATTGTTCTAGGAGCATACTCTTAATCATCAAATGCCTTTGCTCATTCTCTCTTAGCTGTCCCAATTATTCCCATAATTACCAAAGAATACTTGGCACCTCTTTTGTTTTATATTCACAGAAATCTTTGGGGGCAGTGCTATTTGTGCTCGGTCTCTGGCACTGTGTGCAGTTCCCATGCATGTTGGTCAGTCTCTGCCCTCCTGGATGACAGCTCTTGCTCTTGTATAATTAGCTGGCTACAACAGGGGTTTGATGTCTGCCAACTTTCTTCAAGTAAATGCTGATCAAACAAAGCTGCTGTTCACTTGCCCTTCTCAGCCGAAAGAGATTTTTTTCTAAGTTCTTGATTTTTTTTTCCCTCTGAGGTTTTTTCCTTTTCCTTTTTTTTTTTTTTTTGATAAGCAATTCAAGGTGCCTTCAAGAAGTACATAAATATGATACACTGAATTATTAAACATAAAAGAAGTAAGAAGTCTCTGCTTTAGCAGGGAGGGAGTGAAATGATGTCTAAAGGTAGAGAGTTAAATATAATATTAAAAATAGACCTGGCAAAAACCACTTTTATCTTTGCTTAAGGGGAGCAAATACTTATCAGAGATTCCCAAACACTGGCAGAAATATAACTGTGTGTACACAATTTATAAATCATATATACATGCTGAAAGCACGTGTATAACTTGGAGTTTAGAGAATAAACTCCATACAACTGCCCATCTCACTGTGCTTCTTCAGAGGTGCCAAACCAGTCCTGCTTCCCTGTGTGATGGCTATCTCCTTGCTTGAAAGTGAGAGCAACTTGGTCCCATCAGTGCTTTCAAAACTAGAACTTGTATCCTGAAGCTCTACACCATCTGGAGGGGAACATTGATCCCCATTGTCATTAGGAATGAATTCCTTTGGACACCCTGTCCTTCTTTGCCTTCTTTATGCTGAATATTTTTGTCTACAGATGTATGTCTAAAAAGCATTGGCAGCCTGATCCAAATTTGATGCAGTGGATGTCTCTCAGTCTGTTCAAGGCAGCAGGAGTTAAAAAACTCATCTGTTGTCCCCGTATACTGGTAGTTGCACATCAGCCACTGGTCTGATAAAAATTCCCAATGCTGCTCTGAAATTGCAGTAGAAAATAGAGCAGGTTTTGCAGACTCAGAAAGGCCAAAAAATAAATCAAATTGCTTGGTAAATTAGTGCAACTGAATGTCTCTTGTCTGGCCCATAACCTTATCTTAATAAATATGTGCAATGGGGTAGATCACAGTTGCCCTAATTCATGCACAGAAATGCCGAATATCATGATTAATTCTTGAGTGTTCCTATTCCATTCTGCAATTCATAGCTTCTGGGTTTTGTCAGCACCCGAAGTCAAGTCACCCAAAAACTAAGGGCAAAAGCCCCAACATACTTCTGCAGTATTCTTATCTTTCCTCACAACCTATTGCCGCATAATAAAGGCAACTATTTCCCCATTATCTTTTACCACATTGTTTAATTCCTTATTTGATTGCATGCCACATTCCCTCTGACTTAGTTGACCTCTCTGGTGTTTGTTAGATCCAGTCCTTGCAATAGATGGCAGCTAATGTAATGTCTACTGCAAAATAAATGTCTCATTTGTAGATCACATGATTTAGCTAACAAACTGTAATATGGCAGACATTAAAGGCAGATGTAGTTAATTCCAGTATGCTGTCTTACTCCTTGGTCTCCTCATTAAATTTCTGATAGTTTTACTTTTTTCCTCAGAAATCTTCCTTATCACATCTCCAAGGTATTGCAATGTGCTACCTACAATTCAAGCATTTACAGAGATTTGTTCCCCCCTTTAAATCTTGTATACACTCTCCAAAAATGCATTCTTTCACATAGGACACCCGCTTCCGCAGGAAATTTTCCCATTTGAGTTAAACAAGTTATTCTGAATTATGTTCTTTAATGAATGAGAAAAGGGACTCCACCTTTTGGGCCAAGGAAGGGCAGAATTTTCTTCCATCCAAGATGATTATCCACTGCTATTGATTGAAAGAATTACTACAAGCAAAAGCCTTCTTGAGAACCTGTATTTTGCAAGCTGTGATATTCTGAATTGCTTCTGAGACAGTGTTTTCACTTACCACCTTGCAGAAATAAATTATGAGATACACTGAAGTATGCATAAATGGCTTACGAGAGCTCAGGAAAATGGTGGGCTTGTGAAATTCATATGATGAAAGTCCTGTTCTCCATTTTCAGGTCAGCAAGGATTCTTATTAGATTGTGAATCTCAGATGTCACTGAGCTGTTGATGAAATTGTTCAAGTTCTGCTGCTGCTTTCACTATTGCATGGGCATAGGTATGCACACACTTACATGGGCACAACACACTGTTATTCCTTTGCACTGAAAGAGCACTTCTGGGTTTCTCCCTACCTGGCACTATACTGGTGCTATTTGAAATCTTGGAAATTATGTTTTGGTGGTTATAGAACTCTGCAAAGCTCTCAAAGATGCTTCAGTGGGCAGACGAATATTACTACTGTAATTTTAAAAGATAATGAAAACTCAAAAGGGCCATCTGTCCAAGGTCCCACAGACAATGTCTACTGTTGGAAGCACTACTCATAGAGCTTGATTCCTGTTATACACATGCTCATCCATATCTGTTATAGCAGATAACATGAGTTGCTACATCACATTTATTATAGCAGTCCATTCCTCCTTTATTTTTCTGCAAGTTCTTAAGTTGATTTTGCAGCCTTCCACATTTACCTCATTGCTAACATGCCTGTGTGATGCCAGTGTATGCAGTTCTGGCAAAACTGTTGTTCAAGGTCAATAACATATATCCATGAATATCTTTTAATGGGTTACCATATATGTAATTATTTTATATGTATGCTAAAACAATGTCCAAAACTAATTATAGTAGCATCTATGTAACAAGAACTTGGAGTAGCTCATTTGCAAATGTAACCTTAGGTATTCTATTTTCTTTACATTGAAAGAAAGCTTTGCCCTGAAAATCAAACACAGATTAAAGCTGTACTCTGCTGCTTTGTGGCAATGTTTTTAATAAAATATTATCCACAGTAAAATGTAAATAAAAAAGCAAATTGCTTCATTCATCATATATTTTAAGCAGTTAAAATGAATGAACTCTCCTTTGAGAAAACATCTGACCAAGCAAAGTAATGGTTATGCATTTGAGAAAATGTTTAATGAACTCACTGGTTAAAATGCTGTTATTTTAGAGCCCATTACTATGTGTTTTAAATTAATTGAGCCTGTGTTGCTTGAAAGGCCTTCCACCTCACCCCCCATCTGTCCTAACGCACCAAAATTAATTGACCTTTGTAACATATGTGGGAGCAAAGATCTTCCCTGGTCAGGAATGCTGGCTGCACAGTCAAACGACAGAGCCCACAAGTGGAGGAGTAGCTATTCATGAATCTTCTCTCCATAATCATTTGTCTAGTGTCAGTTCAAAGTCAGGGAACTTGCCAAAGATCAAACACATTTTTTTCTTTAAACAGCTCTTATTGTAAATATTCTAGCTGGTATTCATTTTCTTTTTCTTTCTCTTCTGAAACATACATATTTACTATGCTAGTAATGTTTGGGTTTTATAGGTTGAAGGAAAATGTACTGTTTGGCTGCAGAGTAAGATTATTACAAATAAGAATATGTAATCCTTTGGTACTGCAAACTGGGAGAAATTCACTTACATTAAAATAAAAATAATAAACTCCCAAACCAAAGTTTGTAAAAGCTTGAGAATTTAATCCGAACATAGCAGTACATGCCAATCTAATTTGCCCTTTAGATGAACCTTAAAACTTGTCCTGTTTATGTGGATTGGTAATATGACTTAATATTTTAGATTTAGACTTCATTAATTATCACAGGTGGCAAAATAGATACATATGCTCTTCCTGTGTATATCAATTACTAATATCATATTTCGTCTTTGATTGATTTAATTCTATAGAAAAGCGAAGATGTGATTATTAGTACAGTTTTCAAACCACAGGCCAAAAAATAGAAATGAATCAGGTCTGGTGTGTATTTTCACAGCAGGTCAATTTAGCAGTGTTTGAGGTAACTCTTCTTCACTTGTCAGCCTGAACCCACCTCCCTGCAGGCTGCATGGCTGGTTGGTGTTTCCAACTAGCGATTGCATGGTGCACCAACCTGACTGAGAGATGAAGGCTGAGTGGTATTGACAGCCAAATTCAAACTCTGAGAATGCTCACAGTGTGGCAGCTAATAGAGAAGGTATCATAAGTCTGATTGCTCTTTCTAGATTCCCTCTTCACAGCATTATTTTATTAACTCTGACAATGCAAAGAGACTACAACACCTATGTTTCTAAATGGTTATGTTTGCAGCTGTCATTTCCATCTGTTCCAAAAGATATAGCTATTCCTATTCTGGTTTTTGGTGCTGTTAATAACAAATTCTGCAGCTGGAGTTTAGCAAGAGGAGGACAATTCAAAATCATGCTTTGCAACGAATATTTACAATCTGATGCTGGATATATTAGAATTGTGTTAAATATTAAACCATGTCCTTCATCCACTTCTGGGTGAAGGAAGAAGTCTGGATTTGTGGCACATTAAAAGCTGCCCCAAGTAAAGAGGATAGAATGCAAAGAGAGGGCTAGACATGCATTTGCAGTCATATCTTTCCAAATAACTCTTTGTAATACAAAATCTAAAGTACCCAATTCATACTTGAAAATCAGGATCTATAAGACATTATTCATAAAATTGATGGTTATTGATAAAAGGTAATTGATAAAAGTTTTCAGAACTGTTTTCAAAGAGTTGCTTCATTTTGAGCAGGCTGTTTTGCATCATTATAGTGTGAGCCACAAAAGCAGAACTTCTTCTGAACTGGAGGCTGGCTCCTCATCCCTGTAAATAAAATCTGATTCTTGTTATTTTTTCTGGGGAGTGATTCTGACCACAGAGACTTTCTCAACTGTGTATGTGAAATAAAAGCAGACAAACACTTGTATTCCTCTGGTGTTCTCAGAAGAGAGTAACCTGTCTTGATTCACTCTGAATTAGGAGACAAGAAGACAGATGTTCAACCAGAAATGTTGGATGCAAAAATTCATATGAATAGGCAAGTTTCAAATATATAACTATATTGCATTTGAGATAATGCAACTTCAAAAATAAGCCAAAATTACTCCTTGAACACCTATGAATACAGACGCTTCAAGGTGCTGCAAGCTGTATGTGCTGCAGATGCAGACTGTAAAAAAAGAGGAAGTGAAACTCACTAGAAATAAGTTCAGGGAGTGGATGCTGATACTTCAAATGTTTCTTAATTCATTTGCCTATATTATTTCATTATTTACATATGAGATAAAACAGGTTGCTGCATTTCATTCTCATTTATAGAAGACATCAGTCATGCAATGTGCTATGTATACATAATGCCAGTGAAATGGCAGTGTCCAGTTTACAACTTGATTATTATCCAACATTATTACATTACAATTATTATACTGTTATTTTTTTTATTCCTCATCTATAGATTAGCTATGCATTCAATGCATCACTGCATGCTGTGGATATTCCTTTACGAGGAACTAAATATGATTACATTTTTTATGTGGTAGCAGACTGATTTTCAACACTCTACTCCCTACTTTTGATTTAAAATTCTACTTCACTGCGTATTTCTCCTGCTAAGAAGAAGAGCTTAGTGGTATTAATAGTTTCAAGTGTTTAATTTTCAATGCCATATTTATTTCCTACAAATGAAAATGGTTGTAGGAAGTAATATTTATATAAATTAGGTAGGATTAGATGAAGTTTATAGTTTCAAGAATAACAATTGATCTAGATATCTTGAAGTCTGTGTGAGAAAAACTTACAAGAGAGTTGTTTTTGTTCCATGCATAGATTAGATTGTAGGACATTTCATAAGTGTGTCACTGTGTAGTTCTCACCACAATCATTTTTCATTGAATCATGATTAGATGACAGAACACTTTGAGAGGAATTGGACAGGATGGGATTTACCTGAACTGACAAGAACAAAAGGTGTTTAATGAAGTCTAGAATATGCACTAAAGGTCACATAAGAAGAACATTGCCTCAATATTGAAAGTCATTTGCAATTAGAAGCAGAAGTAATTGGATTCCTGTGATACCTCCTTCTTTCCTTTCTGTCTGACACACATGGACATTACCTATGACCCAGGATTAAATATTAATAAAATGCAGATTTAAAATATTAAAACTTTACATTTCTGTTAATAAGTACTGTCAATCTGTTGAGACTCAACATATGGCTAATTTAAGAGTTAAGATCAGATGCTCATAATTCTCCAGATTATCAAAGTCTTTAAAAAAAAAAAAAAAAAAAAAAAAACTTCAACTGCAAAAAAAAAAGTTGGTACTTTTCTGGGGCCTCTAGGTAAAGGAATCATATTTTCACCTTTATTTGAGATCAACAATGTTGATAATGATTATATAGACAGGTACAATTTTCTCATTAGGAAGCAAGGACTGCAATACTGTCCCAGTATTAACATGTGGCTATCAGCATCATTTAAATCAAAGTTTTATGAGATAAATGGAAATAAAATATATATTCTTTCAGATTTCTGGGAAACTAGTGCAAATGAAAATATGACTATGAAATATGTTGTGTCTTTGTTTTGTTATTGTTTCCATTGTTGTGGCTGTTTGTTTTTTTTTTTTTAATATTAATGAAGAAGAAAATATATTTATACACACAGAAGCTCTTCAATGGGGCACTCCACATAACTGTAAGCTGCAGTAGGGATTTTGATTGACAGTGTGAAAAAATATATTTTTACCACTTCTGGACCTCTCAGTGCAGTTTCCATGATCTTTAAAAGGCTCTTATGTGATATTTCTAATAGCTTTATTTGAACAGGAACACTAATGTTAAAGATACAACATATGGGGTACTTTATGTTCTTACCAACAAGAAACAAACAAGTGCATTCCTGGAAGAAATTAGAACTCATACAAGTTGTAGGGAAGTTGTTATATCTTTTGAAGTAAGAAAATGGATATTTAGAATGATGTATATGGTTTCCCCTCTTTTTTTTTTTTTTTTCTTCCATCTAGTTCCTGCTTTAAAATCACTTTGTATCTCTCTCCTTTTATTTTATTACCCATCTTCTTTTTCATGGTGGGATCTGAACAGCCTTTTTTGTGACCAGTTCTAACCCACTCTGTTCTCTCTGGACTGGACCATCTGCTAACCAGGGGGGAGAAGGATTGTGCAGGAAGAAGCACAATAGACTACATAAAAATCACATAGGTATCTAGCAGGATTGAGGAGAGACAGTAAACTGTTATCTCCGCAGATGTTATCCTCACTTCTCATGGGAAAAATGAGATGAGCAGAAGCTGGTGTTCATTAAAAATAATAATTATTATTCTGAAGCTTTCAAAACGAAGCACTCCAGGGTGATTTTTAATTTATTTACTTATTTATGTATTTATTAAATGATGAATTTTATGAAAAGATCTTAGTTACTCAGCATTCTCTTTGAAACACTTCAATATGTGTTCTTGGAACTTTTTCTATTTTCAGGGTTTAAGAAAGGTGTGATATCCGAGGTTGTCAGTGGCATTATCCACAATCAGCATTTTATACATTTCTGAAGTAAGTTAGCCTGTATTTTTGCAAAGGACTGTATGAAAAGTTTCGATCAGTTCCACATGTACTGTTTGCTCTGTAGCATGCAATGCACCAGTGTGAAAAACGTGGATTAAAATTCCCAGTCTTAATCTTCTTTGTTCTGATCTTTAACACTCAGCTTTCTTGTTACCAACCCTGCTATTAAAAGCATTTAAATCAGCAGTGTAATACATTTTTGGTAAGAAAGTCTAAGTATAAGCAGCATTCGGGAAACATCATTAAAAAACATCTGAAGTCTCCCTGTAACACAGACGTTTCCATCTGAAATAAAGGAGCAGAGATTCCTTCACTTTAGCAGCACAGGCCTTCTCAGCGAACAGCGTTCCCAGATTATAGGTGATGGCATACAGATGAAACCACCATGAATAAATTCTTTAAGCTTCTGGCTGCAGGTTGCCAACCATATTTCTGTTTCTAGGGAGATGGCAGTTAGGCAAGGAAGCAAAAGGAAGTTAAATTAATTCTTTATAATGAGTTCAACCCACTGTGGGTTGAACCAGGCTCAACCATCATGGCCTCAAGGTGGAAGACATTTTTCTCCAAATAGACAGAGAGAGAACTGATATTTCTGTGGGAGGTTTTGGGGATAGAGTTTAGAGTAGAGTTGTTCGCAGTTTTCTTCCTGACAATTTCTGCAGCATGGGAAAGAGCACATACAGTGCGAGGAACTCAGGATCTCTGCTTTATATTTCACATTTGCAGTATTGAACAATCAAACATAATCAAAGTGGGAACCCTATTTTCCCCCTTTCTAGTGCAAAAGGAATAGCCCCAGGAGTCTGAGCCTTCCTGCTGAAGTGAAATTCATGGGACCTATGTGATTCAGGAATAACAAGAGCATTCTTTGATATATGTAGGTCAGGAGAAAAGGTCATTTCCTCTGTGTTTCTGCCAGACCAAGGGGTCCAAGACATGAAGTCTCAAAATGCACATGACCAACTGGACTGTATGTATCAAGGAAACTTGGTGTTTCCTTTATTCAGTTTAAATCCTGCGCAGTAATATAGTAAAATTTGACTGCTGCCTGGTTCTATTTCTTTAGTAGAACCATGTATTTATAAAGACACTGATATGTTGACACACCAGAAATATGCTTTTCCCTTTCTAGTTAAATTGGCATGTGTCATTTTGATGCCAGTTTTCTTCCTTCAACTGTAGATTTTTCTTCTTTGTTTTCTTTTTCCTTTTTTTTCCCCTTTTTTTCTGGTTTTTTTTTTTTTTTTTTTTTTTTTTGCCTTTTCCTTTCTCTTTCTTTCTTGCTTTCTGTCTCTTTTTTTTTTTTTTTTTTTTTTTCCCTTCTTTTCTTTCTTATTTTTCTTGCTGCATTTTGGAAACACTGTCAGTGTTAAAAGGAACTGTAATCTTGGGCAGATGTAAAGGAGTGCTTGTTGCACAGAGTCTTTGTCTTATCTACAAGACAGAGGAAGGAGGGTTGGGCTAAGGAGGGGGGAGTTAAACTTTCAGATTATGCTTTCTTTTAGATTTCTCTGACTTCTTAAGAAACATTTGAGAAAGTCTTACCTGAATTACATGTGTTGAGACTTTTGATGGTAAATCGGGCAATTCTGGGCATGTAAGAGAAAGACATTTCCCTCTCACTTTATTAATAATGTTACACTAGCTTTGATTTGATCTTACCTCCTGAAAAATGAAAATAAACAGGAAAGTGCTGAGAGAAGGTTCAGAAACTCTTTGGGAAACAGATAGCAAATCCTAATTTATCCTATCTTTCTTTTTTTTTCTTGAGTCAATGTGTCTTGCTTTCACAGGCAGAAATATCTGTAACTTTATTTTCCTATTCTTGCAAATAATCAAAGTAGTTCTGCAATCAGTACCTCCACAACTTAAACTTACTGTGAAATATTCTCTATGCATTTATGTAGACAATGTAAACTAAATATTTAAAGCTAATTTCTATTCCAGCTAACAAAGAGCAGTAATTAAACACCAGGTTCCTTAAATGATATTCTATCACAGCCTTCATGTTTCCCATCACACTACATATGGTCCAATTGTTTACAGATGACAAAAAAAAAATCCCTGCTCAGATGTTAAATCAAGATGTTTTCTTCACTTTCAAATGGTAGGCTGGCTGCCAATTTTTACAATGAGTTATTCTGGGTGGAAGGGAAAAAATAAGAATAGAAAGAAATAGAAAAAAAAAAGGGAAAGAAAAGGTTTGGACATCAGGCTTGCATAGCCCATCAATATCAGGACCTGCCAAAATGAAGCAGTTTCTTAAGTGTGTGTTCAACCCCATGTCAGAATAATCTCTTGGGGAGTTTATCTTTTTTGTGCACATTTGATGTGAGTCCGGAAAAACCAAGAGGGAAATGTTTTATAGACAGAAATAGGTAACGTGATATCAAAGCATAGACAGAGTTCCCCCATTGGTACTCTTTGGCAATCTGACTTTCATACTGTTAAATAGCAGAGGATTAAAGCATTTCAGGGCTTGACTGCCATAGTGCCACTGCAAATTTAGAGTAATTCTTTTGTACACTTGTCTGAAACAAGTACGAATGCAAAAACAGGCTTGAGTCCTGGACTTCTACAACGTGATTATTTCTGGGGCTTTTATGAGATTCTGTTTTGGAAAGAGAAATCAGAGCAGAGTTCTTGGGCCACAGAGGACAGGAGCATGCCCTGAAAAAAATGTGCTCCCATTTGTGTGCTGTGTCCATCTTCTTCCAGTATGAATTCCCACTAGAGTGGAATGAAGAAAGAGTAAATTTTGTCCTAAAGATAGAAACAGGCTATGTGCAAAACTCATCTGCATTTTTGCTTTGTGTAGTGTCACATGGATAGCAGGATTAACATGTTCTGCCCTATTTTGATTCCCCAGATGTTTGAAGCTGTGTGATGCAAATTTTTAAGCTATTTGTTTCTAATTGTCTGAAATACATTATTGTGCACACATTTGAAGCTAAAGCTGCACAAAAAGTGCCACTGCAAGTGAGGCTTTGGCTTGTGCCAAAGGGCTCTGCTGAGGCTGTGGGACAACTTGGTATCTGAGCATTTTTGAAACTACTTTCAAATTAACAAGTGAAAACAGTAGGGGAATAGATTATGCTTTTATTTGGTTTAGTGACAATTCATACTCCCCTCCTACTACCTCAGAACATCTCAAAACCTGCTTCTATAAGATTCTCTTCTCCAACAGTCTTTCTCCTGGCAGTTTTCCTGAGGATCATGCAATGAAATTAACTGCATGAACTCAAATATTGCCTTTCTGTTCCAGCTTTCGGTCCATTGTCTGAGTTAGCTGTGTCAGCCTTGACTCGAGTTGGACCTAATCCTTAGTGGCTGGCTGGACACAGAGCACAAACATCAAGTTTTGTAATGCAAGGTGCTAGGTTAATGTACTTCAGATCTGTGATCGTGAACTTATTACAGGAGTCTATGTTGACAGGTTTACACTGTGGTACAGTGTAACCTGATGCTTCAAGTTACCTTACTTCTCCAATAAAACTCATGGATAACTTGGATACTAAAAATTGAAAAACAGTAAAAATGACTACATTAATTCCAAGTGAAGTTTTCATCTGCCATCGGAGAGAAGGCAATGGAAGAATGTCAGCTTAGCAATACCTATTACATTATAGTGGGCTGCTTTTTGGCCAAATGAGAGAAGGACATTAATTACAGCTTAGAAAATACTCTTCCTCTCCTTTCTCTGAACATATTGTGGATGTAGCATGCATTTAAAACTGGCACATCCTCTTGTTTAAGTGCAATATGCACAAATGAATTAGATATTTTCTGTCTGTAGGAACAGAAAGAATTGTGGTATTTTAGAAGATGATTGCTGTTTTAATCTTAACAATGAGGAACATTAAGACAACCTTTAAATATCAAGAAAATGTACACACTACATAATAGAAAATTGTCATTTTTAATGCTGTTTTAAAAGATGAATGGAAATGCATGCACTATAAATCAATTTTATACTACCTCATACAGGCCTTAGACAAGATGCTATATTTTAATGAAAGCACAACACAATAAAAAAATATACTTCTTGCTCAGACTTAAGTTTAGTGCTAAGTCTATTCCCAGTCAGCAAATATGTCCATAAAGAGTCCTTGGACAAAACAATGTGATAAGGTTATGTAGTTAAAAAATTTAAGGAAGCTGAATTATGATATGCTGCATATCTACTGCTAGATCAGCAGACAAAACATGCATTTGCATTCCAGATATGTACAGGTTGCATCAAATATATGACACAGTCGGTGTTAGGTGTAAACTGAATGAGAATTTAGATGCCTATGTTTTCTCCTTGCCTCTGTCCCTCACAGATGTCACGTGTCCTTGAAGTACAGTTTAATTGCTTTGACTTTCAGTTTCCTCTTCAATGAGATGACATGTACTTACTTAAACAAGTGAATATTTATCTACTTCTTTGCCAACAGAAAGTCCTGATTTTCCTTCTTTGTTGTGTGTTAGACCACATTAAAATTTAGCAAGACATCTTGAGATCATATAATAAAAGTACAAAAATTAAATGGCAATAGAAGACCTAAAAAAGTACCATCAACAGATTGCAGAAAGAAGGCAAAATGAATGAAGTATAATGCAAAGGAATTTTTCAGTTTCATCACTGATTTTTGTTAGAAAAATAATTGCTGTTATTCATTAATATTTGCAAAGATGCGCTTGTTAGATAAAATGTATGCTGGTGCTTTTCAAGAATGATTGAATTGGCTATATCCTATTACATAAACTTTTAACTAGAGATTTATTATGCTGTGGTGGAGAGGAAAAGCAGGGGAGGAGACATATAGCAGTCACAAAAGTAGTATATTTTATTGCACAGGTATTCCTTCCTTTATCCACCAACATTGCCTCTGCAAGTTAAGAATTGCTTTACTTTCTGTAAGGTGTTTATCTTGAAAGTCTGATAGTGATTTAATAAGTCATAGTTCTGTAAGATTATGCAACAGTGAACAAAATAAATGTAAAATGAATACAATTGAGCTTATAGATGGGAGCAGAGGGGAATCATTTGTGTACAACAAATGCAAAGGGACTGAAACAGTGGTCCACAGTGTTTTGGTAACAAACATTTTAAGGTCGTCTAGAAATCTAGAAATTTTTTTTAGTTCATGCATTAAACCATTTCTCTTTTGAATTTTTTTATTTTATTTTTATTTTTTCTTGGTTTTGATTTGTGGCTTTTATATATATATATATATACATATACATATATATATATACATATATATATATATATAAGTTTTAAAGAAAAGGAAAAAGCTTAAACTTAAAAGGTAAAGTGGTGCGGGTGTTTAGGTGCAATTTGATAAATTCAGAGTGGGTTTGCAAGCCCCCTAAGAAGAGTGCTTGGTCCATAAAGCTGAAATCAACAAGCCACATTCACCCTTGGTTGTTGTTTGTATAGCACTTTATATAAGCAGTAGGATTGAAAAGGCAGCATATCCCCAAAGATATACTTCTAGGAGGTAGAAGTGATGCTTAGATTCTACCTTTTGTTTGTATTTTACACAATGTTTGAACACACAATTATGATTGGAGGAGGAAGTGTGTCAGGTTTTTGGAAAAGTGTACTTGAGAACCTTACCCACTCTTTGGTTTGTAACATACTCAAAAGAAATAAGTGATGTTAATTGGACATAAATGAATCATAGGAATCATAGGACCGTAAAGGTTGAAAAAGACCACTAAGATCATATACTCCACATGAAAACTTAATGTGCTACAAAAATGCTATCCAGAATTAGCAAAATTAAGCCAAACTTAACCACATGGTGATAAGCCAAACTGATAAACAGTTTGTACTGTTTGGCATCTAGACACAGCCAAAACGTGTGAGAAAGAAAGGAAGTATCATAACAGCTCAGTAGTATAAAACTCAGCTCAAAAAAAAAAAAAAAGAGAGGAAGCTGTGGAAAGATGTTCTGAGACTGTCTACCCTGCATGGAAAAGATATACTTTTTTCATGTCCAAGCATATGAAAACACAGTGCATTCAACAGAATTAAGTAAAAAGATCTGATTTTTTTAAAAAAGATTTTTTAATTGTTTCTGCCTCTATTTAAGAAACAAACTGCACAAAACAAAGAACCATATAACGCTCTTCTTTCTGTCTTCTTGAATCTACCTGATCCTTAAAGCTTGGACATCTTAACTGCATCATATCCAACCCAGAGAATCTAAGGCTTTCTAAGATAACAACAAATGACACAAAGGACAGATTTGGAGTTAGATCTCTTTAAAAGATCACATGTAGGATCTGAAATATGCAAATGGTAAAGATACAAAGTTCTTAACAGAAATGTCTGTTGTTGTTATCTTACTTCTTCCTCTCTTGCCCCCTTATCTTGCACACCTGCACTGCAAACCAGATATTCAAGTGGCTTCTAGAACAGTGTATAGGAGTGCTCCGAAAGTAATGCCTCCTGTTTTATGATGTTGACCAACAGTATCTGAGGCGGATGTCAGTGATCTTGCACAGAGGCTGAACCTTCCCACCAGTATCGCATTCCTTGTTGTCACAGTGTGACAGATGGCAGCAGAGGGACTGTCTGACAAAATGGCAGCTGACATTGAAGCGTGCATGGAGTAAAGGTGTGTCCCTGAATTCCTCCATGTGGAAAAAATTGCACCCACTGACATTCATCAACACTTGCCGAATGTGGATGGAGACCAAACAGTGGATGTGAGGCATTGGGTGATACCTTTCAGCAGTGGCAACAGTGACAGTATGTGACCTCTGCGGATGCCGGTTTTGAGGAGTACAGCATGTAAGCCTTGTTCATCTCTGGTGAAAGTGCACAGCTAATGGTAGTCACTAGGTGGAAAGAGTGTGTTTTCTAGCTGAGAGCTTGCTCTCATAAGTAGTGTTATCATGTTCTTCGTGCCTGCTGTAGTTTTCACAGAAATATTCAGAAAAATCCTTTTTTTTTTGTCAGATTTAAATTATTAGGGGAAGCAGTTCCTGAGTCATGCCACCACGTGGTTGGACTAATTTCTGTTGTGGCGCTCATGGAAGGGCAATGCAAAGTGACAGAGGATTAAGAGGAAGGTGTAGAGATCAGACAAAACTTTTAACTTGCCACCCTTAGTCTGAAGTGTCAGATCATGATGGAAAGGGACAATGTGAATTTGCTCTGTGGACATACGAGAAGTGACTAAAAAGTAATGGTTGCTTTAGTGGTTGTGTAGTATAAATAAGCCAATTTAATTTTAAGACACGTGTACTACTTTTCCACTCATTTTTATTGTCTGTACCAAAGGAATAGGCACTGGAAGTTTAAAAAGAAGAAAGTTTTGTAGGTCACCTATTTCATCTTTCCAGCAATTCTGAATTGTTCCCTACAGTACATTTTCTATTTCTTTGTCATTTTCCAAATTAAAAACAGAAGCAATGTGTGTAAAAATATTAAATTAACATTTATTTGACAATAAAGCAAATTATGTTTATATGTGAACTTCTCAATTAGCCCTGTAAAGCTTCCTTGGGACCACTATACTGTGAAATCAGTAACATATTTTTATGTTGCTTTAAAGATAGATATAAACTTCGTGTTGAGGAAAGGCCACTTTAATTTTCTTTTCAAGTTCAGAAATATGAAAATAATTTATAGTTTATAAAAGAAGATAGATGGAATGATACCACTAAAAACTGATTTTGTTTCCATACAAAGTAGTAATACACATAGAAGCAACAGAATCACACTAGAAGTGTAGAGCTAGACTTTTTCTAGTGAGTTTTTTAAGTACAGTACCACTTTCCCCTTTTATAAGAATTTTCTTTGAGTTCAGCATGAGAAAGTAAATTCTGTAGCCGCTCAAGTTACAGCACTGCAAAGTATGTTGTTTACATCTGCAAACAAAACAGGCCATTTAGGTTAAACTTATAAGCTCCAAATAGACAGCTGCTTTAGCTGTGCAATAAGGTATACTAGCTGAGGTGGGCTATGGCATGGTCTTGATTTTCTCAAGCCACTGGCAAGGAAGATGGGGTTAAAACCTTTGGAGATCTAATCTGCAGAAATGACTGCCCTACTCATGCGTTATGACAATTTAGTCAAAACTCCTTCATAAAATTTCCTGGTCATCCTGGACTTGTCTCCTGCCAATTTCAGTGCTGAGTTGCTTTATGTCTGTATGTGGACCTTCTTGACGGTTGTAGGAATACTTAGATTGCTTAGCACACTCTTCATGTTTAGCAATCATAAGGTGCTCATATATTTGTAGAGAAGTTGAGTGTAATTAGTAAAATTTGTCTCTAAACTGATTGCTGCAACTGCTGCATACAGCCACATTAACTCTAGTTAATCTGATGACTAACTAATTAGTTTGAAAATGCCAGTTATTTTTCTACCTGTATCGAACAGATTTATTTATGAGAAAATTGTATGTTGCCAGTCTCAAAAATCATCCCCTGATGGAGTTAAATATCAACATGGAGGGAGCTATGTGATTTGTATGGTAAATCTGAAATTTCAGATACTTCTGAAAAAATAAGCATGCTAATTTAGGAGAAAGATAAGTCATTTCAAAATAATAATAATAATAATAATAATAATATGTTGAAGGTAGATATAAAGAAATGTTTTTTACTCTTTTTATTTCTTTTATCAGTAGGCCCCAGAACTTGATTTTTATTTTTCTGTTGTTGCTGAAACCTAGGAATGGACTGGCATGAGCATGAGTGCTATTGTTTCTGATTCTTGCATGAAGCCCGAGCACTGGGAAAATCTCAAGAGCAGACTTGTACATAGGATTCTGCCAGTTTGAAAAGATGTAAATATACCTTAGTTAAGTACAAATATTTTAGGTATTGCTATGAACCACCTGAGGTTCATTCATCACTACTATTTTCCTCCAATTCATGTTGAGAAACAGAGGCTGTTCTAATTCTGCACAAAACTTTTTCTTATTTTTTCTTATTTTCTTTCTGACTTTTCTAAGATTTTATATGTCAAAGGCCCATAAAAAAATCCCACAAAATACCTGTTCATAAACATGAGACCACAAAAGGGGGGAGTCTCAATGCAAACCTTCCATCAACAACATGCAACAGAAACGGTGTTTTCATATATTTCCAGACTGAAGCATACATTGCTATGAAATCTTTGGAACAATCATGAAAAATGATTTTATGTGGAAGGGCTGTCAGTTTCGAATATACTCATAATATCAAAGAGGCAATGGAATTAAGTTCTTTGTCTTGCTATTTGCAGCAGCAGTGTATGAATGGCACATGGAAGACATGACTTTAATCCGATTTTTTTCACTAGTACCTCATGATAATGAGATAAAAAATGAAATCAGTGCAAATTATATGTCATAAAATGTTCCTCCTCATGATGATCTTGAAGGTTTGGTGAATCTTCTGGTACAGTTTTCACTAAGATACTAAAATCCTGATGAATTTTTCTTTTTGGCTTTTTCTCTTTCAATTGCTTACTGCAAATGCACTTTACCATCTCTGTTTCCCTGAGTATTCCCCTTGGTACCACTCAGGAAGAACTAGATTACTATGCAGGTAAATTTATTTTATAATTCACTTTTTAAATGGTTTTCATAGATGCTGTGCTTGGCATCCTTTTTCCAACCTCAGCTTAGGAAGGTCAGAACAGATTGAAGGAATGTTGTCTAGTCACTCTGCCAGGTTCTACCAGCACACCAAAACACTGGTTTGCAATTTACTCTTACTGGGTTGAAATTAAGACAAGAGGAGAGTCTAGTGCAGTTCTACCACCTCTTGCACCTGCATCACACACCCTCAGTTGAATTGAAACCCTCACATATTACACATTACATGCACTTGTACCATTTGGTGAGTAAAACATGGTGATTGCTGAAAATAATGATTCAGCTTACCTAATGTCATCTCAAAGGAAAACAGAATCCCAAAAAAGAAAAATTGTGGATGAAGGGAGTTTGGATGAGTACTGCTTTGTCGAGACAAATAATACTGCTCTATACTTAATTCATAAAGAAATCATGACAGTTCTCAAAGGTTAAAATTTAACTGAATTATGTGCAAAAGCTTGCCAAATTTTAAGCATATCAAGTAATTTTTTATAAAGACAAAATAACGAAACTGAAAAAATCTGTCATCTCTACAATTTCTCCTTTTTTAAGTTACAACTCAAATGTTGTAAAAGCTAGTTATGTAGTAGCAAATCTGATTTGGAAACATACCAAACCCATTGGTAAGGTTATTAAATAGTGTATGGAAAACATGACAGATAAAAGTGTGTCCTAATTAAAAAATAATAATAATAATTTTTCTAAAATCCGTTTCTCTCACCAGACTGTAGCCAAAGGAACTGAAAACAACAACAACAACAAAAAAAAAAAAAACAGAAAAATCTATCAAAATAAATTTGGAGAAGAAAGCGGCTCATTTTGAATTTGATGCTTTGGTGATAAATGGAAGAACTGATGCTACAGATATGGCTCAGTTTTCCATTTTTTTTATAAGTATTGGTAATGAATATAATATCATTGAAGAAATAGCCTGTTTGGTGTCATTAAAGGGCACAAGTAAATCTATGGATTTGCAGGAAGTAGTAAAATTTATATTAACGTGATTTTCTTTAGCCTTTGTCAATGTACCTGGTACTGCTATTGTTGGCATCAAAGCAATTTTGGTATAAAAAGAGGGACTTGTAAAATTAATACAAGATGGCAAAATTGTCACCAATAACTCACATTTGATGAAATATCACTGCAACATATATCAAGAAAATTTATGTGTGAAAGCTTTAAAAACAATTAATACTGTGTAAATTGTCATCAAAGCTGGGAATTTCATATAGTCTGAGGGACCAAATCATCATTATTTCCAGGAGCTCCATGAAAGTGTGGATGCTGATTATGAGGACATCATTTACTTTTTAGAAGTTAGTTAAGTTGGGGTAAAATGCTAAAATTTTGTGATTTGTGAAATTAAAACAAGGGGTGTATGGAAGCAAAGGAAAAATTTGTGCCAGAACACAAGAACTAAAAATGATTCACAAATCTACCACTTTTAATGCATATTGCTGCTCATTTGAATTAGTTAAATATTCATCTTTGAGGTGAAAATCAACCTATCTGTGCATTCCAAATACATTATGGTAAGCTCAAGTCATGGCAAACAATTCTATGCTTTTTGATAGGTTGGATAAACACAGTCAGAGAATCAGAGAATCACAGAATGGCCTGAGTTGAAAAACTTCCTCCTAACATCTAACCTAAACCTCCCCTATTCACCCTCATAACCAGCTGCTTCCCCTCCTGTTTATATGCTCCCTTCAAATGTTGGAAGGCCAATGAGGTATCTCAGGAGCCTTTCTTCTCCAAGCTAAACAAGCCCAGCTGGCACAACCTTTCTTCATAGCAGAGGTGCTCCAGCCCTCTCATCAACTTACTGGCCCTCCTCTGGACCCACTCCAAGAGCTCCACGTCCTTCCTGTGCTGAGGGCCCCAGGCCTGGACACAGTAGTGCAGACAGGGCCTCATAAGAGCTGAGTAGAGGCAGACAATCACCTCCCTGCTGGCCACCCCTTTTTTAATGCAGCCCAGAACACAGTTGGCCTTCCAGGCTGCAAGTGCACACTGCTGGCTCATGTCCAGCTTCTCATCTACCAGGACCCCCAAGTCCTTCTCCACAGGGCTGCTGTCAAGGAGATCTTCCCCCAGTTTGTATAAATACCTGGGATTACCCCTACCCAAGTGCAGCACCCTGAACAGTGAAAAATATGCAGAATTGTTTTCCATTTTGACAAAAAAAAAAAAATTGAGAATAGGTTTTAAGATAGATTGCAAAAAAAAAAAAAAAAAATCATCAATTTTTTGTATACTTGTGACTCTATTTTCAGTCAGTTTAAATTGACTGAAAATGCTATTGCCAGAAAATTTTCAAATGGTATGTACTAGAGTTGCAATCAGATATTCATTTTAAAAAATTGATTATTTCTCTTTACTGGAGTTTTGTAAGACCTATCTTACCAAGAGAAACGTTCCTTGCTTCACAATCTCATCTTACTCATTTCATCTCTTTTTTGCAGTACACACATTTGTGAACAACTGTTTTCAAGGATGAATCACAGAAAGAGTAAAATTTCAGTAAAAATCTCAAACAGCTTGAGAACTCACTAGGTATTGCAACCCCTTCCACCGAATCATTGATGCAATAATTTCTCAATTAAAAGGTCAAATATCCCAGTAGATTTGTGTTCTTATTGCTCTCTTTTTTTTATCAATAAGAAAAATATATTAAAAATGAGTTTTGTTACTTACGTACATTAAATATATTATCTATTTCATGTACAACCCAAGACAATTCCTCTTTACACAGTGCAACCCAGCCAATCCGAAACGTTGGACGCCTATACTTCGAAATCAGAAGTTGCCTTGGACACCCATTCTCTAAACTAAGAAGTTGTCTTGGCTTGATAAACTGAAGGCCTGGAGAATAGTCGTAAAGTTCAAACTTTACATCTGTTTCTCAAAGTCCCTATGGAACAAGACGATTTATTTGCATAGTGACTGTTAATCTTATATAGCTGACATCATTTCAACTTTGTTTCTTTTGTTTTCTGTTCTTTCTTGCCTTCATGACTAGCTGCACATTTGTATGAATAATTGCACAGTCCTTTCAATGGATAATTTTTTTGAGTCTGAGTCAATGGATAAAAGCTGAAACATGAAAACAGTTTGCTCTTGATTTCAGTGTAATTAGGATCCCATCCCATGTATGAAGCAGAAACACACTGGAATTCCATAAAATAACATGGTGAGCAAAAATGCATACATGTGTTAGTGGTATTTGAGAGAAATTTGAAGAGGAATTACATAATTCATAGGATTTTCTGCTTTGTGACTCAAAGGAACTTCACATTACCTTTACAATGTTTGTATCATCCCTTTAGTTTAAATTTTAACAGTTTTTCAAAGAGAGGGAAAAAAAGAAGGTATTTAAAACAATTTGGATTGATAAAGGGTGATGCTGTGAAAATACTTTGAAATATTTCCATTCACAAATTTAATACAGACATGAATAATATGCCATGTAAGGATGTTCTCATGGTATTATTCAGAGTGTGTTTAAAAGAAAACACCATCTTCTCCAGCTGTCATATATTCTACCCAGCCTTCTTCCCCTCTTAGATTTTTTTTTTCTACAACTTGCCAGAAATCAGCTTTCTGCACAGAGTAACCCAACAGGAGTTAGAAGTATTAGTTTCAGAAGTGATGTTTCAATTTGAAAAGTTCCTGTAATTAAAATAGTAATTAACTAGTTGAAAAAAAAGAAGCAAAAGATGAACAGATGAACTTTTCACTGTTGTCTCAACTCAGTTTACAGTGAGAAATGGCTACTCTCACGAACTGTGTACTTGCAATCTCAGTGCTGCCAAAACAGTTAACAGTCAGCCCATTCTTGTTTAGCAAAACCCTTGATTAACTAGATTAATATTAACAATCAGAGCCAGTTATAAGTATTTATAATTAAATATATGGTCTTAAAACATACTTGAGTATATTCCATGAGAAAGTTGTTTTAAGTTTTCACAACCTAGAAAAGCAATGGCAGGTTTATAGATTTGTAGTCATTACTATTATTTTCTCTAAGATTGTGATGTCTTTGTATGTTGCTCTGAAAGTAATGCCTCCTATTTATTTCCGTATAACAAATTTCCATTAAAACAAATACTGAGAGCACAATAACACTACTTGATAGAGTAAACTCTTAGTTACAACACAGTCACAATCATTAGTGTATTTGCAGAGATGAGCATATCAAGACACTTTTCAATTCATGGTGTGACAGCTGTGTGTGGCCATCTCCAACATGGCTGGTCTTTCACCATTGCTTTCACCACTGCTGAAAGGCACTGCCCCACCACCTCACTGTGCTCTGTGTGGTCTCCATCAACGTACAGCAAGTGACAGTGAATGTCAAGGAGTGCCATTTTTTCTGCATGGAGGAGTTCAGTGACACAATTTTACTTCATCTGTGCTTTCATGTCAGACGTCATTTTGTCAGACTGCTCCTCTGCTGCTATCTGTCACACAGCAACAAAATGTACTGAAACATTGGTGGGAAGGTTCAACCTTTATTACCATATCAACAACATCTGTCTCTGACAGAGTTGGCCAACATCATAAAATAGGAGACATTACTTTCAGAGCATCTCTCATAGAAAAAATTTGCTAAATTCCATTGTTATCATAGCGTTTCTCTGTTTTTTCCATAACAATTTGAAACTAAATGTGCTTGCCCATCGCTTGCCATCCAAAACATTATCTTTGGTTTTCTGTTATTATTTGCAAGAAAATATCCTACACTTACCACTGGAAGCATCTCAAGAAAAGCCTAGAAGCTCTAAGAGTAGAACAAAAAAGGGCCAGTGGAAGTTTTTTGTTTAAAGCAAATCACTAAGGACGGTGTTTTCAATGACAGTAAAACTTTGGTGACTTCTTTTGTTAAATTGGTAAGTAATATAATTCTCAGAAACATATCATTGTATCATAGAATCTTATACAACAGACAGTATGAAATATCTCCTTATTTTTTTCATTTAAAAGCAAAGTGTAGGAAAGGAAATGTCAGGGTGTGGTGGGAATTTAATTTTTTTTCCCAAAGCAAGGCAGAAATTAACCACATACATCGTACTGTTTATAAAAGATTAGAAGTTTTCCTCCTCTGAGCATTTAACATAGATTTATCTTGACCTGAACTCCCTTGTTTAAATACAGATTTGAAGGGAATGTTTTGGTGCACTCTGAGGTCAGTGTAACTCCCTTTGACATGACATAATATATCTACTTCAATCTGATAAAGATAGACAAACAGATTATTTTCTGTCAGCCAAAAGACATCTTTTAAGGAAAAGAAGAAACAAATTCAGGCAAGCATTAGCGCCACCGCCTGTAAACCCTAGGGGCACAAAAAATGATAATGGTTCACTTAAAAAATTCTAAAAAAAAAAAACCTTTCAATTTTCCCTTCCGAACTATGCGTGTAACTTTTGTCCTGAAAAATTAAGTGAGAGGGATGCACAAGTTATCAATGTAATAATGACCTCCTTTGGCCTGATTCACTGCCCACTCACCCCAACCCTACCAACATAATAAGCCTGCCACCACTAATGTTATAAAGTAGTAATTGTGCCTAATTGGTAGGGAGGTGACAGACCATTCTGGTAATGTTGTGAAACTGTAAGAAAGGAGGAGTGAGAACATTCACAGACCCAGCAGTAATTATCCACTAATTTGGCCTGTTTGTGTGGGGACAGCTCATTATAGCCCTTAAGAAACCTCAGAATAAAGGGAGAAAGTAGGTAGGAGGTAAGGTTAAATAATTAGTGTTCAGCAGATTTTTTCCCCTTTAATTCAAAGAAGAGGATTAGGGAGGGAGAAATGTGATGAATGTAACAATTGGGAATGTTGTAATGTCATCTTCTAAGTGCATTTTGCGTATTCAAGAGCAAACAAAAATAGTTTACAAGACATTGTGGAAGAAAAAAAAAAAAAGCATATTTCCGTAGTCCTCTGGTGGCAGGACAATACTTAGCAGTTTTAATTGTGTGATGCTAATTTTATGCACTTCGTTTAATTTTTTGCAGAAAACTTTGGATTGAAGTGGATTTCTTAGCTTCATGTCTTGATTATGTTGTAGTTTTACTGAATATCTGCTGTGATTTTACCACAGATTTAATTCTTTACATTTCTATTAAAAAATACATCTACATTTTTTCTATAATCTATTTTTTCTTCACTATAAAATAGCTGATGAAGTATGCTTGAGAGGCCACAACACAGATCTTATATTGGGTGTAGTTTGAGGAAGGGGAATCACTAATTTTCCCTGATTGCATATACTTTTTGTATACTTACTACCATTTCCTACTGAATTGGTTGGTGTCCGATTTTTTTTTTAATTAAAAAAAAAAAAAGGAATATTTCTCCAACAGTCTTCAATTTTGTTGAGATATGTAGTTTTGTTATTGATGTCTTTATCAAAGTCATTCCTGAGACTGATCAACTGAAGAAACAAATGTGTTCTTTTTGCAAACTACTAAGTATTCTGAAAAGCTGATTATTTCCCAAATAGGAGGCTCTAAAAGTCTGAACCACTCTTCAGAAACAGAATCCCAAATGTTAACTAAAGAAAGATCAAGTGACTTATTACATGTTACTATATGTAATCAATACTGCACTGGAGTTGCGTATTGGAGTATCCTGGAAAAATTTAAGACAAATCTGCATTAGGAAATGTTTCCTTACTTCCCGTCAAAATTTCCTTTTCCTGAGCTCTCCCATGTCTGCTACCATATTTTTGTTCCTCTTTCTTCTAACTGTCCTGTTTGACTTCGACATACTTGTTGATGAATAAATAAGTAAATAAATAAAAAGTCTGATTTAAATTATAAAAATAACTCAGAGCTATAGAAATAGATTATGCTTCACAGTCATTAATTTTACAGCACAGTCACCAATAAAAATATAATCTTCTATAAACAGTCTTACAAGGGAATTACTCTCAAAGGATCTAACCAGGACCTTACATTTTAATCTGAGGGTAGTATGTTTAATTGTAGTTCAGTCCCAATGCTGATTCAAATTAATATTTTTTGCATGTTTTCATTATTCTGAAGTTATGTGGACATGAATATTTTAGCATTTACTGTAGCGCACTGGTGCTTTGTAAAGTGTAAAGAGGGCGTACAAAACTTCTGCAAGTGAGAGCTGAGCCCCATGCATCGCGTACGTTTTGATTTTGTGTGGCACTTTCAAGCTACCTGTTTAAAACAGAGCATTTAGTGTTTGACAGTTGTGAATAGGCTCTGGAGACATCAGAGCTGCTTTGCTTCTCCAGCCTCTTGCTGCCATGTCAGGGAGCTTCCACCTTTAGCACCCTATAGCCTGCTTATCCTGTTACTGCACTGATAGTTGGTGCATCAAATCACCCCAGTCCATTGCCTCTTTGCTTTTAACACCAGTGAGTACAGTGTTTGAATTTTCATTATTCCCTTTAAACACAGCCACCCGCTTTTAAGGAACTGAGCTGGTACCTCATTCCACATACATCACCAAACAGCCAACAGATGGTGATAATGTTCATTTTCTGTGTGTAGAGTAATGTCCCTCATCAAGAGGCCTGGAGAGAAATGGGGACCAGACAAGAATACAGAGTTGTTTCTCTCTGTTCTTACTGCTGCCAAAGCATCGTCCTCTGAAATGGGACTGTACAGTTTAAGTACACTATATGCCACTGATTAAAATAACTTTCTACTATCAAATAAATTGCCTTGCTTGTGAGAATAGAAAGATTTCATATGATAGAACTTCAGTTATGAGATCTTCTTTACATGAACTTGAATTTGTTACCTGATTTTAAAATAGAGATTTTCTTGGTCTGTACACTTTCTTATGTATTTTGCATAAGGATCTCCTTTTTCTCCTCTGTACAGAAGTCATATATATGACAAATGTATAGGTAATGTAAAATGGATTATATATATACTGATTATAGTGTTATTTACTAAATATAGATGAATTAAAGAAAAAAAAATGTCATTATAGATTATGGACGAGCCTAGGTGGGACATTCTTGACCAGCTGAAGTTAAGGGAAAAAAAATCAGAGAACCTGGCTAGCTGTGCAAGAAAGTGCTTTGCAAGGTGGTGAGTACAATAAGGGCAAAACAAAACTAACAGGGAAGAAAAGGATAAACTTTAAATAGAAAACAGAAATGGAGTTAGTTTTTTTTATTTTAACATAGGTGTAGATATTTTATGATGGTCTATGAAACTTTTTACTGTATATGTTTTTCCCCAGCAAATCAAAATGTAGCTCAGTGTAAAAACAGTTGGCTGTAGAAACACACTGAAACATATTTACAAATATAGCAGAAAAAAAGAAATTTAGAAGAGCACAATGCTTTTCCTAGGAACAGTCCTCTTTGTGAATCTTTGCTGAGTTTGTGTAAACTTCAATGGCCTGATGTACAAAAGTGATCTGCTTCCTGTCAAAAGGGATACAAGGGGCATACCACCCCTCCACAGTGTTTCTTCTTAAGTTTGAGGGAAAAAAGGAAATAAAAATCCTTTCATAGAGGGTAACTAAAAAATAAATGTAATGTTCTTAAAAGAAACATAAAGCAATTCAAAGTGAACAAAAATACAGATTTTATTTATTTTGTGGAAATAAAAGGAGACTGAATGGAGAATTATTTTGTTATATTTGTAATATTTTCATTCATTTGCTACAGCAATGTTTATTTATCTTATTAAGGCCATTACGGAAAACAAAGGGATGTACAGATGTATGGGGCAGAAATCAGAGCTATGAAGTGTTCCCTCATGTCTCCTGAGCAAAAACTCAGTAGTTTACCTATACTAATATTTTACACCAACTCTTCCCATCCATTTGGGTGGCCCTCCCCAGCTTTTATTGTACCACTGGGCTCTCATCAAAACTACTTATGTGGTTTTCTACTTGTAAAACAAGGTTTTTTGTTTGTTTGTTTTTTAAGTAGTTTACTAATTGTTTTCCTTTTCTTTGGAGCTTTTACTTAATGCCAAGTTTGCATAAAGAGATGCTGAGAAACAGAAAAGCCAGAAAACTGCAGTGGGATAATGTTCTCTCTGGAGAGCTTTCTGGTGATCGTTCCCTGTGAGTCTTAGGTATACTGCAGAAAGAAAAGAGCTAGAAAGTTTAGAGTCGATGTCATTGCCAGAAAATCAGCAGAGCTTTTATGCACCTAGCTGAATAGACCATAAGTGTTGTGAATGTTAGGGTTTCTCATGAGAGTCTCTCTACAGATTTCTCTCCATTTGCCCACATAAAACAAGGCTCTGTTGTGGTCTATGTCTGAACTTCATGGACATATTGTAGGAAAACATGTAGTCAATATCATGTTGATTTCAGTTACTGAGACCATGAGTCATGAGTATTATAGGAAAATTCTGCATGGAAGGCCCAGTAGCATAAAAAACATGGTCATAGGTGACCACATTAAAAATCATTGCAGAGAGTGAGACGATTTACATTTTACTCTACCTTTTCTTGGACTGTTCATTTCCCAGGCACAACAGGTTCTGCTAGAATATTACAGTTCTACTTAGAATGCAGCTTATATTCCACTTTGATTAGTTTATTTTCTTAATACGTATTTTTGTATACAGGATTTCTAAGTTGTTACAGTCAAATGTTTTTGACTATTCAGCATAATCCTAATGCCCTAATGTTCTGAAAGGGCCTTGAATTCCCCACAACACATTGAATCAATGTAAACTGTAGCATTAACAGGCTGTTCTATAAAGGAGGATGATTACGATCCATCATGGCTGCTTGGCAGTTCAGCACACTGAACTGAAAGAGGATATGAGCCAGGAGATAAACTTCGGCTTTCTTCTGGAAGCTCATTGATATTTCTGTATTTTCAATCTCTTTCTTAATTGGTTGAGAAAAATCTGCCTTCTAATAACATTTTTTTTATTATTTTGAACATTTTAAAAAAATCTTTTGTTCAAAAACATAATAAAACCTTCTAAAAACATTATTTTCTACAAGAAATATTTCTACAGGATATTGCAAGAAAACTGCAGAAGCCTATTTCCTTTCTAGCTGTTTTAAAGCAAAGGTGACTCGATCACCTACAAAAAGTTTTTAAAATATCTCATATTGTTACTTACGACAAACACTACTTCAAGTAATAAATCAGAGAGGATGAATTGCACAATTCATCACAAATCAGAAGACTTCCAGAAAAAAAAGACAAAAAAAAGACAAAAAAAAAGACATAACCCTATAATCTTCTAGAAGGTAAACTTCATCCAAATAGCAAGGATGGGCAAGATTTTGGAAACTGGAAAACTCTTACAAAGAGGAAAGTGTTTGAAGAATGTGTGAGTGAAATGTTGAAACGTACTGGTTATAACTGTTTAGGAAGGGCTGAGATAGAAGACAGGAAATTGAGATGTGGTTACTGGGGCAATGAGTAAAAGGAAAAGCTTAAAACTTGTAAATATTTTTCTAATAGGAATACAAGTATATAGAAGTAAACCATTACAAATCAAGATGATACAGCTCTCTATAGGACATATAAGGGATAAATATTCAGTAAATATTTCTGCTTTATGGAAGGAAAACCTAGATAATGTATTTTTATCAGACAAGGAATTGCTTTAAATTATAATGTAGAATGTGAAAGCTAGTGGAGAATGGGAAAGCCAAACATGATCTTTTAATAGAAAATCCATTTAACTTGTATTCAATTTTGAAGACCTTAGAAAATGAGAGAAAATAAGGAAATCTGGAAAGAAATCTAATCTTGTACTACCATCTAAGAAAGGATAAATGTTTTCATTTAAACATCATGAGACTTGTTGAGTACTATTCCCAGGACAAAATAGTGAAATATATAATGAGGGAAATAGAACAAAATTAATAACATATTAAGGAATGGTGATATGACAATCAATTTATGAAAAATAGATCTTGTAAAATTAATATTCTTGTTAATAATTTTTGCTAAAATGTATTTAACATTCTTAGAGCCTCTCACTGAATTACCCACTGAAAGAGTAAATTATTAAGAAGCAAGCATGGGGTGTTGTCGTAGTTAAACATTAACAAACTGGTGTACTGCTAAGTATGAAAAATAATTGTGAACCAAGAAGTTTTTCCATTTTATTTTTTGTGAGAGCACAAGTATTGAGTGTTGTTCCACTGATATTTAATGTTTTATTGACAGTAGAGGGATGAAAATGCATTATCATTAGTGATTGGATTTGCTGATGGCTGAAAGGCTGGGAAAATTTTAAGTAAAGAAAATGACAATGGCCAATGTTTATGTCTTGATAGATAGAAATAGTGTTTTCTACAGCCAAAGGTAGAACCCACAGCACTTAAAGAAGATCTTGTTCTTGGGAAGTTGCAGTTGCTGTTAGCTATAGATTACTGTCTCAAAGGAAATAAAAAGTTTGCATTGCTCTAACCCTCTCTGTTTCTTTGCTGGACTGGCCTTAAGCCTGATTCCTAAATTTGTTATGAACTACTTCATTGCATTAGCTTCAGTTACTGCAAGCACAATTTAAAGCAAAAAAATATATTTTAAAAAACAGGAGTTAAAAGAGCCATGCAAATTGAAACAGTGCTATCAAATAGAGTAGGGAAAATTTAATTGTATGTTTTTATTTTTCCAGGTGTTAAAACTGTATGAATCTGATGAATGAATTTGAATTCTAGTAACTAATGAGATGCATCAGACTAAATATTAATAAGTACTGTTTCTTACTGAAAATTCCAATTAAAAATAGTAATTTTTAGCTAAATGTGAACTAAGCACAGGAATATTACTTGCAAATATAGAATAATATATTTTTTTTCTTTCTGTCTTCAGGATGTTCATTGTCACTTTCACACATAATAATTCAGTAACTTTAAATCCAGTGAGGCTTTGTGGATAGGGAAAAATGATTCAATGCCTATTCAACACTCAGCAGTACAAAATAAAACTAGAGCAGTCAGATAAAACATGATACTGCTTTAGATGCAAAGCCAGTGATCCTAACGATTGTAGATCTTTATCCAAAACTATTTAAAACAAACAAACAAAGAACAACCACAACCAAAATGCTGGTAGAAAGAATAGAAAGAAAAAGAATGGAAACTTAGAGAAAAGAAGGGGGAAAAAGAGTGGAGGGAAGGTGTAAGGATGGAAGAGAAGGGAGGAGAAGGGGGGGGAAGGGGGAAGACCTTTAACTACTATTTTTCAGATTTTTTGTCTTAATTCACACAAGAAGTACCTACATATGTATGTTTGATTCTGTTTGGAATTACTACAGCCAGGTTCTTTAGGTTATATTTAATTACCTTTGTAACTACATTCCAATGAAAAGACTTGAGAACATTGTCCCCTGCAGCTTCTGGTAAGCAGGAGCCTATTACATAAACATATAGCAGGCATACTACATTTACTAATATATAATTATCATCCCTCAGCACATCGATTGACATGTAATAAGTATGTTCATGGAAAACTGCAGTTTTAGGAGGTGTGACTGTATCACTTTCTGCCTCATTTAGCCATCTGCAGTCATGTGAACACTTTCAATACAAATTCAGTATTCACCATCTTGGTTTGCACAAGCATCGAAGCTGAGACATGCAGCCCCTAAATATTCAGGACAAAATCAAAGTGGAACTTTTTCAATACTTCTTTTATTTACCTTTACTTACCTTACTTACTACCTCCCCGTGCTCTTTTCAATTGTTGGTAAGTAACTGTAGCAAAATAAATGTATTAGGTTTATTACAATGAATCATTTTGTGTCATCTAAGTAAAATGAAGCAATACTGAACAATGCTGGAATACTGGACCAAACACAGTTCAGAAGAAGGATACGTGGGGATCTGAAAATGAATTGAACTAGTACGAAGTATTTTGTGTAAAATATTCATGCTGATGAGATACTCTGCATTTCAATGCGCTCAAGCATTTTGCCTCACTAAAAATATTGCATTCAGAGGCGCCTCAGGGACAGTATCCCCATCAGATATTCACAATCAACTGGAACAACTACTGGTAAAATTTCCATCAATTTCCCACCTCCTGGAAGCTGTTCTATCATTCTGGACTTCCTACATTGGCCCTCTCTACTTTGACATAAGATAAGCTCACTGTACTGATATATGTGGTCTTATGAATCAAATTTTTTTTTCAGAAAAGACTGAAACTTGCACTAACATGTTTATTTTCAGTTTCAGATCTCTCAAATTTGCTGTTTCAAACACTATTTTCTGAAACTATCATTTTTTTCTATTTTTTTAAGTAGTGTTGAAATGGCTTTGAATAGAATCTTTTACACACCAGTGGTTCATTGATTTTTCCACTCATTTACAATAACCAAACAGACAGGAACAGTGGTTTAACTGGAAATTCAGTTCTTCTGAATTTCTTCTTAGCAAATGACCAGAGAGCAATTAAATCCTTGGTTAAGAAAATGAGGAAATGAAAATGAACTGATCTCAGATATATACTACCTTCTGAATGTCAGAGTTGCAACATTAAAAAAAAAACTCAGAGTTCAGACAAGGTTTTCCTAATTTGTAGCACTTAAAGGAGAACGGACAGATTTCTCATACTCCACCCAGTTTTCATTAATGTAATGACTCACGGAAATGGAAATATAACCAATGTGTTTAAAGATATGAAACCATAATTAGTCTACCTTGGGTAAATTAAAATAGCTCTGCCAGGAAGTTAAATAATTCTTACTATCTGCAGAGAGATTGGATAATTAGTAAATGGACAATTTGAGTTGTTGCTTATCTGTATGAAATGTTAATAATATTAAATACCAAATTGAAATACATTTTAGAAGTATTTCTAGTTAATGTATGCATTATATATGTCTATTATAACTAATACATTAGTTGACAAACATGTGTTTAAAATTTCTGCTAAAAGTACAGGTCATTCTATTCATATTTTCTATTATTATGGGAACCTGCCCAGGTTTTTTGTATATCTTCTTACATTTAACTTTATAACCTGTTTCCCTGCATATGTGGCTTCTTTCAGACTCATTCATGTTGTAAAAAACAGTTCAATCCCTGCACAGGAAAATCCTGAATTTTCAGAAAATAGCTTATTTTATCAAGCATCAGTTGTGCATCAGTGTTCATACTGTGCTACTACTGTTTGAAGAAAAAAAAATGTTATTAGAAATACAGGGGGAAAAAGAAGATATTTTCCTTCTAAAATCCTGTGTTTTCTTTTCCCAGAAACATTCTTTTCCCCTATGCACTTTCTTTTCTTTTTGTTAATGTTTATTATACATCACAGCAACTGTTCTTATAGTTTCAAATAGGATTTCATCCTTTGGATTTAGATGCTTTAATTTTGTGTCCCACCTGAGAATTCCATCATTAAGCTGTTAACCCAGAATCTTTCACAACTTGTTAAACAATGTTTATCACAGCTGTATCTCATGCAGGTCAAATGATGTTATTCAAGTTTGGATGCCACTCTCTGAACAGACTTCCTATCCTAATTTTAATAAAATATTAATAAAGCATAAAATCTGACCATTAAAACTAACTTTTTATTTCCTAAACAGAACTAGGGCTTTAAAAATGTAGTTAAAGTTGTAGGTAACTGTCTCGCTTCAATTTATAGGAGGGAGATGAGGTTCTTTTAATATCTAATATGTATACCTGGCGTGAGATTAAGAAACAATGGTTCATATGTTGTTCCAACCAGTTTATTAAAAAAAAAACATAATCAGGAAGACGGGGAAGGGAAGGAGGGCGACAGAAAAGATAGGAAAGATGCAAGAATTGCATAAAGCGGGGATAGTCAACACCAGGATCCAGCAGCAGTCCTGTTGCACGACGTTCGAAGGTCCGAGGCAGACGCAGCGGGGGGCGGGGAGCCGCAGCGTGGCGGCCTTGGGCAGCAGGCAGGAGGCGGAGGAAGGCGCGGAGCCAATCCTAGAGGAAGCAGCAGCGCTGAGGCAGCAGGCCCAGGAGAGTTCGTCAGCATGCTGGTGGCACTTCGTGAGGAATCTGATAGCCAGGAATCCTATGTTCTGCTTCATGAGGAATCTGTTGCCAGAAAACCTCGATCTGCTTCATGAGGAATGTGTTGCCAGAAAAACCTATCCTCATGGTTTTTCAGTTCCTCTTTTATCCTCCTTGTTCTCCTGCTTACAAGGAAGAGTCTTGAGCAAGAGTCACTGAGTACCCCCTGAGATGGCCATCATCCTGAGGTAAGTCCACACAAAGGAGCACTTCACAGCTATTTGCTGCAGCTCATCTCTCTCTCCTTGCCCCTGGCCTTGTCCATCTTGTCCCCCAGACAAAGGATTTCACAATCCTTGCCCAGGCCTTGCCTGGACTTGAACAAGTCCATCTGTGTCCCCAGCAAGCTTTGAGACACAGAATAATCTCTTAAAGTAACTCAAACTCTGGTTGAGAGAACACGTTAACTTTAGCTGTGTGTAGAAAAACTATTTGACTGTTTTGGATAAATAGTGCTTATTTTGGTATTAAGCACCACCTCAGAAAGAATATTAAGACTTCCGTCCATATCCTTGATCAAAACAAGAGTATTTCCAATGTCTTATAGGGATATACCTTGGTTATGCAATCTTAAAGTGTATCATTTTGAGTATTTTAGACTTTTTTGAAGCATCTTCCAAAATTTATTACAGAAATATTTATTTACATTGGCTAGAGTAATCTTGTCACTGTAATATGTATTGTAAGAGCTAAACTACAGTAGTGTTTCATACACCAATATAACAATTTTTTAATTAAAGTGAAGTTAAGACAGGCTGGCCAGAAGTAAAGCCCTATTTAAGCAGAAATATATGTATAGTAAATCATCCTTTTCATTTATTATTCATGTGAAATAGTAAATTATTCTATTACTAATTTGTGTTCAATTTATATTCTAAAAGATCAATGATAGGAGCAAAGGAGCAACTACAGGAAGTGGGTCCTACTATTTCCTATGGCCATTTCTTTATCCATAGTGCTGATTTAATTTGGAAAAAAAAATTTGACTCAGATATTATATTAAATCTTAAATCCAATTACATGTAAAATTTTGGCCCAGATTCAAATTTAGCCTAACTCTAGTGAAATCAATCAACAGTGAATTTGTCCTACTATAATAAATGCAGAAGGAAGAGATGCTGGGAATGTAAACCAGCCAGAATCTTTAGAAGAGCGACAAAATAAAAAGTGGCAAATGCTAGGCTATGCTTTCCTCTGGCAAATAGATCTGTAAGGAATTTAACTGCCAGTAAAGTGTCAAAGGTCTGTAACTACTGCCATAAGGAGGATATGGCTTTTGGACTTCACTGTTTCTCCCAGGAACATACTATCCCTCTTCCTGTTCTTCTGTTGAGTCAACTGCTGAAGACGCCTTTTCTCCAAATATTAAGAGAACTGGATGATTTCAGTCATATGAGTTTCCAAGTCTGACCCTAAACTTGGCTATAGGCTGTGACTTACAAAGTTGAAAAAGACCTCTATGATCATCTAGTCCAACCATCCACCTATCATCAGTACTGTCTGCTAACCATGTCTTTCAGTACCTATCACTGGTTAGGCAGCAGAAGAGG